>NC_044382.1:12822584-13123555 GCF_006542625.1 Nomascus leucogenys | reverse complement strand
TTCTGACATTCCCTACATTGGAAAGTAATTCCAGCGCATACTGAAACATGACCCTAGAAAAATGCTGAAGGAAGAAACGGAGTCTAGACTCAACTTTGCCTCTGATGAGGTTATAACCTTGGACAAGTCCCTAGACTTATTTTTTAATCAAAGATTGGACTAGGCAATATTTAAGCTCCAATCCATATCTTGTATTCTGTAATTTGATGATTCTAATGACTGTTAGTTTTTTCTGATATTTCATTCAAATTAGATGTTCATCTCTTTCTTCACTGGAATTCATTATGAAAAATGATTGATTATTAAAATTTACTGATTGACATGATGAATTCAAACAGCTGGCAATTTATCTTTGGAGAGAAATAAAGATTTAATTTTATGATTATGATTTAATAGCTCTTCTGTCCTAAAAGGATACCTTCCACCATTCCCATGCTGGTTTCATATCATGCTCTGAGGTTAGTCCTGTGCAACAGCCCGCAAGTTACAAATAATGAGCAGTGCTAAACAATTGCCTATAGGACCAGGAGGTCAGCTTTGACACCGAGTTTTGCTGCACAGCAAGAGCATCTGAATTTGTTTGTTTCTTCTTCCACACAAGTGACTCAGCTTGCTTAGTTAAAAAAAAAATCCAAAGCACAATATTGTTTTCACCTCAAATAATGAATGACTTGTTCTCTGCTTACTATAACTATTGTATTGATATTTTAAACTAAACTTGTCAAGCACCAGTAATTAAGGCTGAGGCAAGGAGGTGCAGAGTTTGATCTATTATTATAGGTAAGTGGATGATTTCTGTTGAAGAAAGCCAGCCAGTGTTGGGTGGAGGGGAGGTTTGGGGCTACCTGGAGATGCATAGAATTATCGACAGCTAAGAAAGACAAGCTCTTAGTGTTGTGTGTGGCTTTGCAACATATAATGATTATTAGGCACTCCACAAGCAAAGTAATCTTTAATCCATAGATCTCCAAGCATCTTAAACACATTGATTTATCAAAAGTGGCCTCTGTAATAGTAATGTCTTCAAAATTAAATCACTTAACCTCTTGATTCAATATCGTTACTGTTATCTGCTACTACATCTATATGACACTGAAACAAGAAGTAAAGGCAGTCAATTTGTTAAAAAAAATAAGTCAAACTTGTTAACTGCATTGTGTCAAATTAGTTAATTGGCATTGTGTCCATCAAACAATGAACTTCCTGGCTGAATTATTCTTTTCTCAGCTGATTGATCTGACATGACACAGAGTCTGCACGTAAGGGTCTCATTGTAATCTTTGTTTTGTTTTTGTAAATTTTCTGGAACTGGGACAGACTCGTTTATTTGTATTATCTATATTTTACAATAATTAATAAAAATGGCTTTTTATACATCAAGGATGATGATAATTAGTGCTGAAAGAGGTGGGTATTATAATTCATTCGTTAAAATTCTAGGCTGAATTTAAGGTCTCAGAAGTCTAAATGATAAAAGAGGTAATGCTCCTTAACCTAGCATTTTATTTTGTAATTTAACTGAAATTTATATTTGAATAAAGCAATCATAAACTTTCAAACAAACCCTCAACATCAAGTTTTTAGAAGGCACTACAATTTCCCGACAGACCTAAGAAACTTCTTTTATTAAGTTGCAGTTGAAATGATTGCATAAAAATTAAGGCCATACCACATTTCTAATTTTTTCCGTCAGCAATAGTCCTTGTATGTATGTGTTGCAGTTGAAATGACTGCATAAAAATTAAGGCCCTACCACGTTTCTAAATTTTTCCAACAGCAATAGTCCTTGTATATGTATATATACACACACACACATAATTTTAATGAACCTATGAAATCTTAATAGAAACAAAAAATAATCTGAGGCAACTGATCTTTGGGTAGAATGGTATCCTCTAGAAAGAATTTATTTTTTATCAAGTGAAAGCATAAATAACATATCCTGGGCTTTTTTTTGAGGCTCTAGGAGCCCTAGGATGAAATTCTTTGCATTAAATTAGTATTAATATAACTAATATTTAATCAGGAAGGCTTTGATATTGCCACCATCAATGATCCTTCTAACTGAAGCTGTGAGCATATGCTATGTATCACGAGCTGACAGCCTTGGAAGAATAAACTTGCTAAAACTTGCCTAATAGAACTGAAAGGGACCCCAGGTGGCATGCAATCATATATATTCTATTTTAGATCAGGAAACTCAGATCTATAGAAATCATGATTTGTAGATCTTATTATACTGTGATCATCAACAGTTTATTTGTTATTTAAAACCTTCCTACATCCATCTTTGATCTGAAGTACCTTAACGTAAGCATGACTATAAAGTGAGGGTAAAGTACGAACTGTGATCACAAAAAAAAGAGAAATGATCACATAATAATGGTGATGTTGCTAATGGTGGTGATGATGATAATGATAACTTATTTTATGGAGAGTCTGCTCTGTGTAGTACAGCATAGTGCTTAAATATGTGAATCTTAGAATCAAGCTACCTTAGTTCAAATCTTGGGTTTACCATGGCCTAAGTGGGAATCAAATGTTTTGCCTGTAAAAGGGGGCTAGACAAAGTACGTACTAATTTAATTGTTCAGAGGATTAAATAACATAATGCATAGCTTTAGAAGAGTGTCTTACATATAGAACACACAATAAAACATTAATATTTATTTTTCTACCAAGACTGTCAATTACTCAACAAAGTGGGCATTGTTGTTGTCATTTTACAGTTAAAGAAACTGAGTCTCAGCGAGTTTAAGTAGCTTGAGCAAGGGCAAAGAGCAAGAAAGGGATGATGTGATTGTTATTCCAAACAGTAAAGTATGGCAATTATAGAGATCCTTACAAATGCATTGTTAACATCTCTAATGTAATTATTGAGGCTTTGGTGACAATATTTCTTAGGGCCCTTCTAAGAAATATAGTGAGGGATGGATGAACAGAATGCATGGAATAATCCAACATTCCTATTCTGTTAAACCTTTGGATTCTTTTCTGTACATTACAATGCAGGCTAATTGTAGGCTAGTATTGAGTCCGTGTTTCAATCTATCAACCCGGAAAACCATGAGAACCGTGGCCATCTGTTCATGCTAACACCTTGAATTCAAAATCTCTAGTATGTGTATCATTATTGGTGGAATTAGACAAATTCTAACATAGCACTCTTGGAATCTCTGTGTGTGTGCGTGTGTGTGTAAC
The DNA here is from genome assembly GCF_006542625.1 of Nomascus leucogenys. Taxonomy (NCBI): domain Eukaryota; kingdom Metazoa; phylum Chordata; class Mammalia; order Primates; family Hylobatidae; genus Nomascus; species Nomascus leucogenys. Next base: position 13,120,354 of record NC_044382.1, on the reverse strand, counting down.
ATATATATATATAGCCCATGATTTTTAAAACATGTGATGTGTTTGTGTGTTTTAAATTTTAAGTGTTTTAACATGTTGAAGTCAATCTTATGCATATGCTAGCTCTTTCTCGGTGGGTCTTTGAAGATATTTCCTAAAGTTCTCTCTGATTCTCGTCAAGGGTCTAGAGGCAAAGCTGGGCACTAGGTCTGGATGTTGAAAAATATTTCCACCCCCTTCAAAGAGCTCTGTCTCAAATTATGTCATTGTAGGTATTCAAGGAACGGGTAGGTTGTCTCCTCAGATGGTGGATGCAGGGGGGCTGCTGTTGCCAGTAAAGGAAGCTCAATGAGATTTAGACAGGCAAGACACTCACAGTCATTTGCATCTACCCAAATATGTCCATTACAATTCCCACAGTTCCACCTTTTGCCAAACAGTGGCCTAGCTTTCATATGAGACCTCGTGTGTCTATAAATCTAATTCATTATTTAACCTGAAGAATTCAATGTTGGCTCTATTTTTCAGATATATCAGCCCTCGCTGTAAAAAGGAATACTTCTTTAGGGTAATCACAGAAGTTCTGTGGTTTTCTGACAACATCTTGAGCTGAAAATTGAAATCTCTGTTCTTGACATGCTCTGTCTGGAAGCTCTCCAGTGCAGTTAGAATCAGCCATACCGCTTTTCTGTGAATGCATCACAGTCTGCATATTATTGCATTGCAGAAGCTTCTTGATCTACTTAATTTAAGGCTGCTACAATATAATTAAAATAGTTTTTTGACATTGAATGCTTTGGAACATTAGTTTCTCATTTTCTGCTCTACGATGTTATGGGTACTTCTTTACCCTCTAACTATTAAGGATGAACTCCCTTTCATCACCACTTTTGAAGGTCTTTTTTCCCTGGAATTATTTCTGACAGCAAATATAATGTTCCTGTGTGATCAGAACAAAACTGTAAACATCTCTAGGTATTCCAAAGCAGGTGGAAGATAATAGAGGTAATTAGGTGCTATAGATCCACTGGTAAGACTGAATAATCTAAGTGTGGGGAAACTGTCAATATCTCATTTTAGCTACCAAATTTTATTTTTATTCAGAGAGTCAAGAAAGTGCAGAGGCCATGGGAATGATCACTACAGTTTACAGCCTAGAATCAGGTGATTTCCTAGGAACTATTAATAGGTACCTGCAGGATTTTTTGCAAAATTTGAATCCATCAAACTGCATATTGTTGTTATAGTAACAAAACCATCACTTCTGACTGCCCTTTACTTTTCAATCTAATTTATGTGACTTTTATGGTAGATGAGAAGCCAAACACCTGCCAGCAAAGTACTGTGGGAATTGTAGTTCCCAGGTTTCCAGTCATCATGACATGGGGAACAAAGTGTCGTGTTTTGAATAGCTGACAGACAACCTCAAATAGGGAGATTTTATATCTTTTAATACAGGTGAAATTGCAAATGAAAACAATCAAATGTTAAAGCTTTGAACCCTTTTAAGCCAAAAAAAAAAGAGAGGGGGAATTCCAGTTGTAATTAACTTAAGGTTTGATCCTGGGACTCAAGTAATGTGATGATGACCTCTCTTGGCTCTGTCTTCTGCTAGATGGTCTTCATTCTGAGGCTTTCTGTGGTGGCCCCAATAGCTCCAGGTCACATTATCCTAAATAATCTCAGAATCAGCAAAAAATAGAACATGCATCTATTGTAATAGTTCCAGCCAAATTCACAGTCAATCTCAGTGGCTTTAATTGAGTCATTAGCCTCTTTCTGTACTATTCAATTTTACCAGGGTAATGCTATATTCTAGATTGTCAAACCTTTCCAATATTCCCCCTTACCTCTCAAATATTGGGAGATAAGGACAGTGACAGTCAAAACCCCTTCATCAAAAGTATGAAGTGAAGGTAAAGGGTCCAGGGAGATGCTATCTTATAGCATCTTATTACAAAGACAGAACCGGATATAAGCTAGGAAGCAACAATAATGGATTCCAGTAACAGCTCCTTGGATGGAGTGAAAGACAGCAAAACTTACCTCTTCTGCTCTTGCTTTTCCTTATGGCTCTTTGACACTCCTTAAATTTTTGTCAGTCATATATTTTAAAGGGGTAACTACCATCTTCTTAGAGCAGAAGAAACCCATCCCACTTGAGAGACAGATTAACATAGATAAGAATCCTGCATAAATTCCTACCATAAAGGGGATATTGATCATTTTTCAATAATCTGACGTTCTTCTTTGAAAATGTCCATCACTTGCCCCTCATCCTTAAGTATTTTTTCTCTGATTTGGGAATGAAATCACAAGAAAGTGGGTTGGAACACCATCTTCCCAGTCAAATTGCCCAAGATGCATGGCACCTGCCACTATGTGACTCTGAAACAAATACTCCATTTCTGTCAAATAAAGGCCAAAATTACGTTACCCACATGGATTATAAGTGGGATAAGTTATATCAGTCATGTAGTCTTTAACTCTTAATACATTGCCTGACAATTGATAGATGCTCAGTAATGATTAGCTGTTGCTATTGTAACTCTTCACTGGCAACATCACACACAGCTATCTCTCTGATTGTTGTAAGAGCATTTAACAAATGTAATATAAAGATTCAGTAAACAGATTGGTTAATTGAAGCCCCTCCTCTTGTAGTAATAGAGTCCTAACTCCGCTCAGGCTAAGAAATTTCCGAATCTGATTGATCACTCTAATTTGATACCATTCCCCCCTTTTATTTTCTTCTGAAATCATAGGAAAGAAAGTTCTTTTTAACTGGTTTTCTAAAGATATAATCATGAAATAACTACTACATGTACACATGATCACACTTAATTTCTCACAATACAATGAGGCAGATACTTCAAGTACCTCTGTTTTCACGTAGATAAATTTTGAACAACGAGAATTGGGTAGCAGGCCCAAGGTCACAGTTATTTGCAGTACAACTTCAGAGTCTCAATTCCTAACTGCTACGTGATATAACTTCTCAGGGAATGGTAGGATTACATTTCCAGACTCCTACCATTAAATCTCATTTTCTCCCAGAACCCAGAAACCTAGAACTGACTCTCTCTCTCTCTCAGCCACTTCCAAATCTTTTCCTAGTCTCATCCTTAACTTTGTAGACCCTTCTCAAATCTGAGAAGTTGATCTGTTTCTTCTTCTTCCAATCCTTCAAATTTTCTTGTTTTATTAGATTCCCTGTCCATTCTTCTCTCAGCCAAAGACTATGATCACCACAGTCTTACTTATCTATTTCCATTGTCCTCAAACATAACTTCTGTTTACCATACAAAGCGGCAACTATTAACACAATTAAGAACTATTCATCACTTAGAAGAAATTGCTCTTTTATAGGCCTTCTCTGTACATTTTAAAGAAATGGCTGAGAGTTGCAAGTTACTATTATCTGTATAAGACATAATCAGAACTTAAAAGTAGTAAAATAAAAAATTTTTGAAAATTGTATTTCATAACTCAGTCTTGTCAATTAATTTAGATAGGCTTTTTCCCAATTAACTGAGTCATACATAACTCTCTCAATAGGTATTTATACACACACACACACACACACACACACATACACACGAACAGATTCCATAGAGATACAATTGCAATTGCTTCTCATGTTTTTATCTTTCTTCTGGCTACATGCCCCATCCTTCCATTTGAAAATTGTGAAACTGCAACAACAGATCCTCTGTAGCTAGGCAATGTTGATTTCATTCAACAAATTAATTGGAAAAAGTCACCAACAATAAAGAAAATGGTACCCAATTATTTATGAAAGTTATTTCTCAAAAGCTATGTATTTTTTCTTCTCTAGCTACCTCTAGAATTTCCTCCCAAAGGATGTACCTCAAATTAGTCAGTCCCAAAGGGTTAATACAAGCCCCATCAAGCCACTCCTTTACCTGGCAAATTATATCACTCTTCAGCATGTGTCACTTGCACAACTTTTCAGCTCCTTCCTTCCTAAGGTAATAGGCCCAGAAGCTGGATGCTGCTGTGCTTCGGCACCTGTCATTTTGACATTTCATGCTTTCTTTAGAAAAGAGAAGTTGGTAGAATGTGAGAAAAGTGGAACTTTGACAGGTTGTCAGAATATCTTGCAGCACAAACCAACCTGCCAGCCAGCCTGTTTTCTGGTATATTTCAAAGTCTCCTAGCAAACGAACTGCAGTTACTGACTGAAGAACTTCTTAAGTAGGAAGATTCCTTACTTTCTTCAAGAATGAAATTCAATAATTTTCACCTGAAATTGGTTTAAATTTTAGGTGGCTTACTTAAAGTTGCATATCTAATGAAATATGACTTGGTAAGCCCAAATTGATAGAAATATCTTAACTAATTGATTGTTTTTTCTTTCATTTAATCATAATGCTTTTTGATTCAGGATGGACATCTGTGAGTACAAAACAGGTTCACAAAATGACCTTGAGTTTGCCACAGTGAATAGTGTCTGATTCAAAAGTAAAAGGTGCTAGCATGCAGACAGTGGCAAGAGAGCAGGGAAAGATAGTCCAGGAGCCATGACTTTAAGTATACTATCGAGAAATGGAATAAGATTGTAAGATAGCTGTGATAGGCTATGGGAAATGGTCATCTGGACAAACAACCTGTATAAAATGTGCTAGTGAGAGCAAGATCTCTGACCAGCTCCTCTTCAATGGTGAATGTATTTCTAAATACACACTGCAGCAGAAGGAAAAACAAAGAATATGGTACAATGGATTCAAAATATTGATTGGAAAAGTATCGTATTTATTTTCCCTAAACTTGATACCAAAACGAACAAAAAGGAAAGAAGAAAATTTTATGTAACTCTCCTAGGATTCCTAGCACCCTATTTTCAGAGGCAAGTCTAACTCTCCTAACTTTACTTATTTTAAATCCCCCTCCCTGTCATGAGTTAGTAACTATAAATAAGTGTGTGGTTCATTCTAGTATGATGTATATGCCTTTTATGTATACTTTTAAAACAGCACTTTAAAAGGAAAAAGTTTTTGGTTTTGTTTAATTGAGATTTTATGGCCTTGGAGGAATAATTGCCAACAGTTAATGTTCATCTAACTTTTGTAATAAACCTTTAACCCATAACTATTTTTTTGATGACACACGTTGCTAAAATCATTGCATTATATTTAATATAGTTTCCATATGTATGACACAATGCACTCCTCTAGGTGTTTTATCTCCTTTTCTACCCAAGACAAGGTTTAAGTGGCATAATAGCCTGCTCCCCATAGTCTGGCTTTTAAGGGACCCTTCTGGAAACCTGTTACTGTCAAAATGGCCAAGTTCAACACTGTGTGACTTTCCCAACACAATTGTCTAGAAAAAATGCTGATTACTTGCCTCAGCCTAAACCATTCAATCCAAAGGCTAGCCGAAGATGTTAATACAAAAAAAAAAAAAAAGCATAATTATAAAAAGGCCTTGAGTTGGAGTTGGCGCCATGCAAACCAAAACCAAATTTGTATGTAAAAGAGTAATAATGGCATAAGAGTTAAGGCAATTGACAGGAAGCTAGTTAGTTGGGAAATAGAAGGCTAGATGAAAGAAGAGATGCATGGACAAAAAGTCTACTCTCCAGGTCTGACAAATTTTAAGACATTTATTCCTACAGCACATTTTTTCCTGAAGCAATGTAACTGGATCTGTTTCTTAATATGAATAAACTCTTAATGATAAAAGACCTTTTAAGCAAATTTGAGCCTATTCATAAGTATCATCGCCCTTTCCATTTGAAGATTATGTTTCTGAAGATTCTGCTGTTCACGTGATGGCAAAATCTGGCACATTCCCTAAGTCTTTTCAGTCCTGTTTATATGTGTTAACCTTCCACCTGGACAGCCATTTTTCTTATTTCTTTTTTATTTTTGCATTAGCTATCAATTTTGCAGTTGGTCTGTTTAGGCTGGTGGTTATGCACTGAATTTTCTTTGTTAGGATAATTCATTCTGTCTTTTGTATCTATATGATTTTTGTTTGTTACTTTTTTCCTTAATGAGCCATATATACATCAAAAAAAAAAAAAAAAACCTAGGCTGTGATTCACAGAACCCAGATTCTCAACCCTCTTACAAGTGTGGAACTTGGGAAAAATCACTTCACTTTTCTGAGAGCTAGTTTTTCATCTATAAAACTGTAATAATATTACAGACTCAAAATTTTTATAAAATTTAAATGAAATTGTATGCATGAAACTTCTTAGCACAATACCTCAAATCTTGCAGATGTCTAATAAAAAGTAAGAAATTTAAATTTCAGAGATTTTATTCACTCTTTGAGGTGAATCCTCAGGGAAACTTTATTCCTCATATTTCTGAGGGTATGCTGTGAACAAATATTAATTGAGCACCAATAATGAATTATTTACACTCATTTTTACTTTTAAATTCTCCTGTTAAGTTGTTGTCTCATAAAAAGTGCTATTTCATAAGTGATGTTAATTAACTTACATTAAGCACTTCCTATGTGCTAGAAGCTTTAAAGACAAGGAACTTTACAAATATGGAAACTTGAGCAATGAATATTTCAGCAACTGACCCCACTGTGAGTAAATGGGAGGATCAAGATTCAAATTCTGGTGGGTTTGATTCAAGAACCTGCAACCTCACCTGGTCAGTTGCTTGCCTCTTTGTTATGCCACTCTATATTTTACCCTTCCCCTACTCTCCAAACTGAGTCTCACTTTCCAAGTTGTTTGTTTTCCGGCAGGTATAATCCTGTGTTTTATGTTATTTGGTGTGTTAAGCATCTCTCTTTAAATAGACTTTGTAGAACTGGAGGGGAGGGGTTATATTTTGAATATGTGCCTAATTCAGTAGTATACCAATATCAAGGAATGTGACATACGCCTGGAATTACAAATCAGTCAATATTTCTGGAGCATATTGTTCTTAGAGGAGTAATGTGGTATTAGGTAGGAAAGCGTGATAAGGCCAATCAGGGAGAATGTTAAAGATGTCAAAGAATCTCATTTTAGTAGAGTTTTAAATGTCCCTGCTCTATGTTTATTGTATTGTTGGGATAATAGAGATGGAAAGTAAATGACTGCCTTGCTGCAGCAATTGGTAGCCTGTTTTGTCTCTGTATTCTATCTCCACCCCCTGCTCCATTTCAGCCAGATGTGTATTTAGAGTCTTCCCAAGTCCTCTATAGCCTTGTCTCTACTATTTGTCTCTATATATTCAGTAAATTTCTATGTCCCAAGTGGCTGTGTGTGTGTGCATCAATGTGGGGTTCTTAGAGCAGAGTAAGGATTAGATCATCTGAACCAACTATAAAGACAAGGCTTGGAAATTACACTCGACCCAAAACCAGGAGAAATGTAGGCAATTGTGATGTCTGGAGGTTTAGTCTGGTGTGTGAAAACTGGAAATGAATTTTTTCAGTATTTATCTCCATTGTGACACAGAAAGAGTAGTAGACCATGTAGAACCACTTAATCTGGTTCCACCAATAAAGAAAAGGAAAGTAGTCTTCAGTGAATAAGAGTGAATATGAGTTAGATAACAAAGCAGGGTCTCCAGCTACCTTAGAGATTCAGAGAAGGGCAATGTTTGGGAAAGGATCTTAGAGAAGAGTAATCAGGTGAAACTACAAAGTTACAGAGTCAAGGCAAGTGGACAAGAGCAATTCTGGAGTCTAATACAATATAGGATGCATTACTCATATGGGGCAACAAGAATGGAGGGGATAATATGTGAGAAATAGATGCTGTGTAAAGAAGAGGTGTGAGATCACGCCTGTAATCCAAGCACTTTGGGAGGCCGAGGTGGGCGGATCACGCGGTCAGGAGATCGAGACCATCCTGGTTAACACGGTGAAACCCCGTCTCTACTAAAAATACAGAATATTAGCCCGGCATGTTGGCGAGTGCCTGTAGTCCCAGCTACTCGGGAGGCTGAGGCAGGAGAATGGCGTGAACCCGGGAGGTGGAGCTTGCAGGGAGCGGAGATCGCACCACTGCCCTCCAGCTTGGCAACAGAGGGAAACTCCGTCTCAAAAAAAAAAAAAAAAAAAAAAAAAAAAAAAACCAAAAAGAAGCAGTATGAGAAGAGTCATCCAGGAATCTATAGGTAGTCTCCTTTTAATGGATCCTAGGTCTAGAATACATGGCAATCTCATGTTTCTTAAAAGAGTGGGGTTGTGAAAATACTTACATAATTCCTGCTTCTGAGAGGGTGAATAACTCCTCATTCAGATGGGATCACCAGTGATGTAGCTTTGAGAGTACGAAGTACACAGAGTCAAAAGAAAGTAGCATGACAGCCCACGTGGGAAAATCCAACTTGAGCTCCGAAAACATCTTGCAACCTCTAACATAGCTTTTATTAGAGGTAAACTTCGCTTTTTTTTCAGGTATTTATTTTTATTTTTTTTTGTCTTCATGAATCAAGCTGATAAAATCATGAACAATTTTTTATTAAATATTTCCAGCTACAAAATGCAGATTTTGAATAATTACATGTCTATATTCTACCATATCCTATGCCCATTATTAAATAAGAATCAACTAAATTACAGATTTGTCCAAAAGACTGGATACATGATCCATAGATAGATTCAAAATATTTTAAAGGGATTGAAATAATTATCAAATCAATTTTAACTTCACGATTCTATTATCACAGCATTGAAAAGGTAAAGATTCTGATTTGATATCCCCGTCCTGCTAGCCATCACCCTCCTCACCACACCAAGCACAAGCTTGGTAGGCCCTTCCACTTGTTACTTCATTTCCACAGGATCTATAACTCCCACTCATTCTTTCTCTCTTTCTTCTCCATTAGGAGACAAATGGTAGATCTTTGGCTTAGTTTAAGAGTCACTTTGGCCAAATCATACAAAATCTTTTACTTTCATTTAAAATCTTTGTATCTCATTGTGGCTATTTGCGTCAGCACAAAAAGTAAAACAAACAAACAAAAACCCATCTATTTCCCAAACTTTTTGTGGCTCTTTAATCCTTCCTAGCAACACATCTTTCATCCATATTTTCTCATTATATGAAGCTGACTTGTTCCTATTCTTGTATTTTTCAGGAGGAAGAGAGCAGGGATAGGGGGTGATCTCTTGGGAATCATTCTGTTTTACCTAAAGAAAGACTTGCCAAATAAATTCTTTTCTCAGAAAACTGCAGTCCTCAAATCAATTATCACCTTCTCAGACCTCCTGGATGATTTTACCCTGTATTATAATTATTATATTTGTCTTTCAAACTAACTTTGAACTTCTGAAGAGTTCAAAGCTAGTTGTGTGTATATGCACACACATACACACACACATGACTAGCTCTCACTATATATAGAATTAATATATATTAATATAAATATACTACAATATATTATTAATATTTTGTTTTTGTCACTTGACACCATGTTTGGCACCATGATGAGCACTGAATTAAATCTAATAGAATTAATGAATTGTGTTTGGGCCTAAAGGGCTTATTCGATTCCTGTGTGGCCTTCTGTTGCTGACTCAAGGACGTGCTGAGATATTTCTGGGTGTTGTCCCCACTTCTTTCAAATCTTGTTCCCTGTATCCCTGGTTTCACCTCTTTATCATCGTCATTCTAGCTCACTTCCTTCTGCTTTCATCCAATCTGTCAATTTTATCTAGACTCCAGTAGGCAGAAAGAACTTGTTCTATCAGGACTGATACTTCTCTTTGTCATTTTGCCTTTCATGTAAACGTCTGCTTTTGGAACTCAGAAGTCAAAACTTTGACTCCTCATTTCTTTGGGTTCATTGCCTGGTAATGGGTTCCAGTTGGTGAATTTCTTAGAAAGGAGCAGGTCTCTAGGTGCCAGGGAATGGAGAGTATTGGAAGGGAGGTGAGGGATAAAAATACATATGAAACCACTATATCATGATTGAATGAATGAAAATTTTCTACAATTATAAAAATAAGAATGTATATTATACTGTTAAATGGTTTATTTATATAAAGTCTTTGAAAATGTATTAGATATTGTGGCTAAATAAATTATCCAGACTTCAGTTTCGAATCTCCATCCAAATTCATTGCAAAGTTTGGTAATCTCTAAAAGAAAAAAAATAAAAGGTGCAGCCGTCTGGTGACTGTGCCTGGGTTTCCTGCCCTTCATTTGTTCATAGTGTCCTTTCCCACATCTTTCAGTGCCTTCAACTGGGTTATCTTCAGGGCAGGGAGCCCTCAGTGGTGGAATTTCCCCTGGTATCAGAGCTTGACTACAGACCTCCTATAGGAGAGATCAAGCTACCTTTCACCTGCGAAATGTGTTTGTTCCAGTCTGTGAGGGCTGAAGTCTCTGTGATGGGGACATCATTAAAAAGCACAGGGAAGTTAGAGTCAACTTTGGAGGTACTCATAGTAAGTCAAAACAGTTTTCTGTTAATAAAGTTCATTTTATTCTGAAGGATTCTAGTGACCAAGCAAACGGCATGGACTTAGCAACAGTAAAATATTGGTATCTGAAGTAGTCCACCCTACCACATTAGGGAAGGAGGAAATTTAGGCCAAGGACACAGGGTGGCCCCTATTCCTCTATAGTGCTATGTAGTCTTTAATGTTCATACAGAATTTGCTTTCTAAGGCATTATCTGAAAGACACACACATTCTAAATTGTGCAACATTCAATTTATCTACCTTGGAAGGATGAATGGTCGAGTGAGTCCTGCTGAGATCTGAGCCTCTGCATCCAGGGATTCTAAGTGTTTGAACCAGCTGCTGGGCTCACTAAGCCATCTCCACCCTCCAACAGGACAGCTTCTCTGCAAAGGAGTTTAACTTCACCAGTGATTTTCCCTTTCACCCATGTAATTTTCCAGAAATTAAGCAGTAGTCACTAGAAAAACATAAATAAGATAACCACCTCAGAATTTTCTATAGATCAAAGTACTATTAAAATGGGTGTGCTACTTGCAGAAACGTGACAGAGGCCATGGAAGGGAGCTCAGGACTAAGTTAACGCCACTGATTTTATTTATAGATGAGGGGATGGAGGCTCAGGTTATTTGTCAATGCCCAGATGGAAGTCTTATTGATTCTACCTCAAAATGCACCCAAATCTGTCCACTTTTCTCCATTTCTATTGCCCCCAGCATAATGCAAGCCACAAATGTATCTTGATAAATTAAATTTCCTTGATTGTTTTCCTCCTCTTTTTCAAACCTCATGATTTTTTTTTCTATTTCATTTAGAATAAAATCCAGATTCCTTTACATGCCCTCCCAGTTACTATGTCACCTGTTTCCAGCCTATTTTTCTGACTGTATCTTCTGTTGCCCTCTCTACCCATTCTAATTGAACCACCACCTATTTCTCATGTGTCTCAAACTCACTAAGCTTGTCTCCACTGCAAGGCCCAAGCACTAGTGAATCCTTCTTTCTAGAAAATGCTCACCCCAATACTAAAAGACTTACTGTTTCTTCTCATCAAATTCTTGCCTCCTCCAAGGACCCTTTCCTAACTGTCCTGTTGAATGCTATCTCTTCCCATTTCCTGTTAATTTTATCACACAATCTTGTTTGTTTGCTTGTTACTATTGGTCCTCTCTGGATATATTTTGTTTTCTTGCTTAGTGTCAGCCTTATTCATTAATATAAAATTTTCATATAAGGAGAAACTCCACCTTTCTCATTCAGCGCTATATCCCCAATGCATAGGACAATTCCTGGCACCTGGAAGAAAGGAAAGTAAGAAGATAGGATCACGAGCAAGTCTTTGCTGCATAGTAAGTTCTGCTACAAAAATGTTGTATGCAATACAATTTTTCACAATGAATTTGTAGTGAACAAAAAAAGTTAAAAAGAACTTGTATGCCTAACAGTGCTTTGGATGTTTACTTGTATGTGTGTATGAAGGTATGTGTGTTTTGTAAAAACAAACATACAGAGAACATGCTAAAAAAACCACATCAACATTTTGATCTACATTTGGAGTAATTATTTTCTGTCCCTGTATTGATTTAATTTTCAACAGTAAGAATATATTACTTCTGCTGTGAAAAGTTCTTTTAGGTATAAAAAGTTATTTTAAGCATAATCAAATTGGCTTTGAGCAAGGCAAAATGCTCATGGGATTATGCAATGGTTTTGCCAAAAGGCTTAAGGTGTAATAGTCTCTTCACCTGTTTGGTCGCTTACCATACATTTCAGGAAAAAGACTTTCTTCAAGAGATGGAGAACATGATTAACATGACTGCTAAAAGTCTCTAGATTTACATTTTCCTGCTTAAAATGGAAATTGAAACTAAAATTGAGATGAAAAGGGCAATCTTTTCTTTATTAACTGCAAGACCCCTGCAAATCTGGAAATGGGTCTGATTGGGCAGGCCTGGCTTGTGTATCCATCTCTGAGTAAATCATGGTACCGTTTTCAGGGCCACATGCCCATCTCTAGGTGAGGGCTGCTGTGTATATTACCAGAAACAAAAGATAAACTATAGCCAACAAATCTGTAACTGACTTAAACTACTTCTATAATTTTTTAGTCACTTTGTATAAAGAGATTCCCTGGGGTTGCTTTTGTTTTCCAACAAGGATAGAAATTAGAAAAATCAGTTCTGTCTCCTGGAGTAGAAATTTTCTATAAAATTTGGAGAGGTCCCTAAACTCTCTGAAGGTTCTCCATGGATCCCCTAGGTGGGATTTTTTAGGTTCATAAAGTTGAATCTTTAGATCCAACTTAAAAATAGGCACAACATTCAGAGACATGAAAATCAATATATCAACCTCATGATTGATAAGATTAGAAGACTGAAGCTGAAGGATGTGGCCTAGGTGTGAATTCATATGGGCATGAGAATTTTCCCCTATATTAGACTTAGCTACCCAGCCCTTCACAGGCTGCAACCTCGGGTTCCCTCGCCAGCATGACAGTCTGTCCTGCCAAGGGTCCTCAAAGGTCAGAGACAAATAAGAACATGTCTTTGCATCAAACATCTCTGAAAAGAGAACTCAGAATGGACTGAGACTGTTGTCACCAATTTGTACTTCCAGGCAGAAAGTTTGCAATCAGAAAAATCATTTCAAGTTTGGTGTGTGTGTGTGTGCGTGTGTGTGTGTGTGTGTGTAAGAAATGAAATCAGAAAATTTACCTTAATGGCAGAGTCCTCATATGGAAATAGAAGGCTAGACTCAAAGATGTTTGCCTTTTTAATGCCCTACCTCTGTATTCTCAGAGTAGGACTCTCCATTATTGCTATATTTCTGATTATTTTTTCCTGTATGCTATTTTGATGTATAATTTCCATCACATACTATCATCTTTCAAGAATATCTACTGAATTTTGAATCAGAAACTGAAATCGAATCTGTTTGAAATGTTCAAAGCCATCTCCAATGGCACTCTTGGAGCTCCATATAGTAAGATGAACACAGGAGCAATAGCCCTATTAAGCTGATGAAATCATTGATTTCTTCTATGTCTAATGGTCACATTAAAAGCTGAGATTTTAAACAGATATAATACCAAGTAACTCAGTACTTTATCAAATTAACAAGGAGCCTTTTAACCCTATGACCCTTAATAGATAATGTTTATTGGAAAATGGTTGTGAATACAAATACTTTCAAAACATGGTGGCTAAGTGTTCTATGCGGCTAATCAAAATAACATCACTGGCTTGGCTGCATTTTCTGCTTTTCTTGCCTAGAAAAGGTAAGAAGATTTATGCAGAAACACCAAGTCAATCAAATGCTTTCTGAGGTGTTCTATTTATCTGTCTAACATTAAGATGGAAATATGTTTAGAACATTATCCTTGAGCAGTAGTTCCCAAACACTAGTTCACAGTCCTGCTGTATCGAAACTGCTTAGGGTGCTCAAAATACAGACATTTAAATCCGAGGTCAGATGTATGGACTCAAAAAGGACACTTGGCTTAATTTTAGCAGAACTGCAGATGATTTGAATGGACACACCGATTTGAAAGCCATTACAATAAAATTGGGCTCTAAGTATGAGATTGATAGGGGCTTCCTTTTTCTCCTTTCTATAGCTTTTTCTCCCTTTGATATGCATTGCCCCCCATCATAGTCATGAAATAGCTGTGCAAGGAAGTCTTGCTAAAGTGATATGGTCTAATCTCCTCATTCCTGAGGGGGAAACTGAGGTTCAGGGAGATAAGAAGATTCTGCTGGCTTGGACCCAGTGTACTTTATGCCCTCTCCGTTTTCCTCTGTCTTCATCCTTTCTTTGGAAATATTCTGGTGAACTCAGTTGCATTAATAGATATGAACAACAGACAAAAGATAACTTTATTAATGCCAGTAGCATTGAATGTTTTGACACAATCAATGACGTTAGCTAAAGAAAAGACCATACATTTGTAGAATGTTAACATGTGAGAGAAAAGAGGAAGCAGAAAAGGAGGAGCACATGTTAAACGATAAACTCTTAAAATTCAAAGTTCATGTAGGCTTATAGTTTTCTGTTCCTCAGATCAACCCGGTTTGCAGGATTTCCAGACTGACCAAAATATTGTCAGATAGGATTTTTAAAATAACAAACCACCTTAGTGCATATATTTTTCAGGCTTTTATCAATCTATATGATCTTTTACAAAAATGACATAATGATGCTCATATTGTTTTGCAGCTCTGTTTTGTTGCCATTCAAAAATAAATCATGAGTGTATTTTAAGTCTATCATGTAGTTTTAAATAGGTTGATAATATAAAAGGTACCATAATGCATTTATTAGATCCTCTCTTGTTGCACATTTAGTTTTCACAATAAACAATGCTGTGATATTCTTCTAGCAAAATCCTATTAGACATCCCATGAGAATTCTGTTAAGATATATTTGTAAAAGTGGGAATTACTAGACACATGTCTATACTCTGAATATAGAGAGGATTAGATAAGTAGCATAAACATTCTAAATGGGTGTTTTCTGAAGAACAACAAATTGGCTGGGTGTGGTGGCTCATGCCTGTAATCTCAGCACTTTGGGAGGCCTATGCGGGCAGATCACCTGAGGTCAGGAGTTTAAGACCAGCCTGGCCAAGATGGTGAAACCCCGTCCCTACTAAAAATACAAAAATTAGCCAGGCATGGTGGCACATACCTGTAATCCCAGCTACTTGGGAGGCTGAGGCAGGAGAATCACTTGAACCTGGGAGGTGGAGGTTGCAGTGAGCCAGGATTGCACCACTGCACTCCAGTCTGGGCGACAGAGCGAGACTCTGTCTCAAATAAAAAAAAAAAAAAAATTTAAAAAAAAAAGGAACAACAAATTTCAGATAATTTGGTTATTTTAGAACAAAAGATAAATTGTAGATAAATATATATTTATGTGGGAAATTTTATTTTGAATAAAAATGAACATGCCAAATGTTTATAAATGACTAATATTTTAAAATTACAGCACTAATGGCAGCAGATCGCACATTAACATTCCAGATTTTTATCTATCTATCCACCAATCATCTATTTAGCAATAATTCTGAAATGGAGTCTACAGAGCAGTAGTGATCTTCAGAAAATAAATATTTATTTTGCAAAAGGCACCTATATAAACTATAGACTCCCTCTTCATGGGTGAATAAATATAAGTCTAGATTAGAGTCTAAAGAACCAGAGAAAAGATCATTCACCTAATGGCTCCTTCTATAATATTTTTAATGTAATGTTATGTTTAAATTCGAGAACAAAAAAGAAACACAAAACAAAACTGAAGAGGCTGGGCACAGTGGCTCGTGCCTGTAATCCTAGCCCTTTGGGAGGCGGAGGCAGGCGGATCACTTGAGGCCAGGAGTTCAAGACCAGCCTAGCTAACATGGCAAAATCCCGTCTCTACTAAAAGTACAAAAATTAGCCAGGTATAGCAGCACACACCTGTAATCCCAGCTATTTGAGAGGGTGAGGCAGGAGAATCGCTTGGATCTGGAAGGCAGAGGTTGCAGTGAACAGAGATCATGTCACTGCACTCCAGCCTGGACAATAGTGAGACTCCATCTCAAAATATAAGCAAACAAACAAACAAACAAACAAAAAACTGAAGGGATAATAAGTGTAAAGGTCAGGATGAAAATACCTGAGTGAGATATTTTGTTAGAAGAAATAAAAGAATTCTCCATTATCTGAAACGATGATTGGAAGGTAAACTGGATTGACTGGCACAGAAGTTGTGATTCCATCTGAATTATCCAAGTCATTTAGTGCAAATGTTTTCTCCAAAAACTATGTGGGTTGAAAATAAATTTTAAAATGGGTATTATTGGTTAAACACTGAAGGAGATTTGTAATTCCCCCAGGGAATCTAAAAACACAGCGGGGATACTGTGCCACAGTCAAAGTCTCTGTGTTATATACTTGGACTTCCTAAAACCCAGACTCTGAAATTAGACACTAAGATGTAAGTAGTGTGCTAGTGTAGAATGGAAATTGGATGGAGAATAAGATTTGGTTGCAATCTTGGCTCTGCTGTTCTATTAGCTTAGGGACCTTGGAAAAGTCAATTGATTTCTCAGGATACAGAGATCTCATTTGAATGGAAATAGTTAATGAACATTTAGTTTATAATTCATGATTGTAACTTAGTTCTCAGCACACAGTTTAGCATAGAGTAGGTGCTTGGTAAATATTTTTTTCCGAATCAAAATGATTTTGGTGAATATTTTCATCTTCGAATATGTAAGAAAGTTTTTTTTTCCCTCTCTTTCATGTATTCTTGAGTTCCCGCCATTTCCCTCAATGCTATATTTGCTTAATAATTTATCAGTTTTGCTGGGTGAAACGTAGAGCTGACCACATAAAAATAAAAAGTACTTTCAGAGTGAGCCTGCAGGGTTTTGGAGTCTCACATATGGATCTGTATTCAGGCCGAAACCCAGACACATACAAGATTGGAGTTGGTATAGAATATTAAGGATGAAACTGGGAATGAGAGAAGCTATACAGAGTTTGTTTGAATGCTAATAAATCATGAAATCACTGTTTCCTGTCTACTGGGATTTACTGCATAAGAAGCCTGCAATTCAACAAAGAACGGAGTTCCCTACAGAACTCTTTAGTCTGGCTCTAACCAATACACTCTAGGCTGAAAAAAGGCAGAGTAGGTGTTAGGAAAGAAAGCCGAGGAGATTTCAGAAATGGAAAAGATCCCTTGTTCCAAAATCTTACATATGTATAACTGTTATTTTAATACTAATCAAGACTCAGTGGCAGAATTGTGACGGCTCTGTGAACACGACTCCTAACCACACAGCTGGTTGTTCAGTTAATTTACTTCTTTCAGGGGCCCCCTTGCTCTCATTTGATATTGTTTTCTGTATGCAGCCTCCCTACTGTGTCTCTAGCTAAGTCAATCTACCTCTCTGAATTTAATGTACTCTGACGTGGGCATGTTCAGGAGAGGAGAGGCTGTACTCAGACACAGAAATCAAGCTCCACATGAGACAGTGCCTTCATTGCTTTCCCCCTGCCAGGAGACTGTGGGAAAACCTCCCCAGAAAGAACTGATGAAGAGAGAAAGCACACAGGCCACCTGGGTGGGATGTAAGAAGAAGTTGAATCCAGAAACAATTCTTCCTGAGCAAACATCTCTAGCTCTGCCTCCTCCCCACAAACCCTCGCTGTGGAGTGAGACTAATTTAACAAGATATCCCCACTTCCTCTGAACAGTGGTGAAAATATTCCTACAGGACTTTATTAAGACAGACCCCAAAGTACTCATCAGACCAGTGAAAGGGAAAAATCCTGCTGTGGCCTTTCTACCCACAACACTACTGCAATTAAAGAAGAAGCCAATATCAAAGCAGACAGGTAACTTTATAAGCACACCAGGCATCTGCCCATGCCCAAGGCCACATTTTTAAAGGTGAGAGCCATTATTTTTCCAGTGGTACAGGAAACGAGCTGCAGGACATGCAGGTTAAATTGAAACGGCCTTACAAGTACCTTAGGAGGTTAACAGTATCACCTGAAGCCAGATTCCTATCACTTATAGATTCAATATTCTGTTGGAATTTGATGAGGTCCATGGGGATGTTTGCAAAGGGGAAGTGTGATTGGCCCTCTAACTTGGCAGCTATTTGGCATCCTACGCAGAGATTGTAAGAAGTTCTTTATTTTCCACGTGGATGTGGCATTCCTAAAGCAATAGGTGCTCTGTGCCAATATGAACTGGGATGTTAATCACAGCTTTTTCATTTCAGTAATGGATTGAGTGGATAGATGACTGTGGAGGATGATGAGGGGGCTTGGTTATTATTAGAAAACACAAAATATGGACCTGATTTCCAATTTTCATTTAAAAAGTGACATTTTGGCAAACATTTTAGATTTGGAAAGCAGCAAAGTTTTGTAAATTTGTGTCCTATATGATTATGGACTGGAAAGGTAATTCTTTCCATGCCTGCTCTTGGACTCGCCAATTATTCCCCACTCTTCTTTACGATGGTCCTGATGGAAAATCTCCTTAGTGCTCATTTGTGTGTTTCATTTTTTAACCCTGATGAGGGTTTGGGATTTAAGACTTTTTTTTTTTTTTTTTTTTTTTTTTTTTTTTAGATGGAGTTTTGCTCTTGTCTCCCAGGCTGGAGGGCAGTGGTGCGATCTCGGCTCACTGCAACCTCCACCTCCCGGGTTCAAGCATTCTCCTGCCTCAGCCTCCCAAGTAGCTGGGATTACAGGCGCCTGCCACCACGCCAGGCGAATTTTTTGATATTTTCAGTAGAGACGGGGCTTCACTATGTTGGGCAGGCTGGTCTCGAACTCCTGACCTCAGGTGATCCACCCGCCTTGGCCTCCCAAAGTTATGGGATTATAGGTGTGAGCCAATGCGCCTGGCCTTAAGACTATTCTTGTTGTTCAGATAGGTTAGTTTCTCACAAAGGAAAAGAAAAGAAAAGGGGCAGGTCACCTACAGTTCTCTCTGATCTTGGGAAGTGTTAGGACAAAAACTTTCTCTGTTGCTCACAGTTCAATTTCACACTCTAAACAAGGCTATCTTAGTGCTTTGGGGTTCAGCAGATCAGTTTAGACTGTATTTTTCTGTCTTTGTTTCCATTGTTCTTTTATCCAGCTGCAAGACTGTTTTTCTTTTAGCAAAATGTCAAATGGTGGTGAATTTGTTCAATTAGCTTTGCAAATGTGTGTTTGACTTCCTAGGCATTTTTGTCCTCCTTTCTTTGTTGCATATTTCTTATATTTCAAAGGGGGACATCAAATAAATCCTTCTTTTGAAAGAAATTAGCATTTTAATTCATAGGTGGTAGTCTGCAGTTATGTTTCTGTTTATGTTTTTAATTAAAGGACAAATACACAGGCAATCTTTTTCCATTTGATTCAGTTATTTTGGAGGTGAAGAAAATACTTAAATCCCAGCTGCACTGAAGGTAATATTTTGACGTAAATAACTTTATCCCATAAAGTAGCTTAATCAATGGATTGCATGTGGCCTGCGAACTACAAAACAACCCTTTTCCCATATCGTTTGCATAAGCCTCTATAATTTTAGTTACAGGACCTGAAAATACATAAAAATAAATTAAAAAGGAAAAGAAAAAGGTAAATCTTTTAGTCTAACAGGGATTGGAAAGGTATATTCATTCGCTAATAAGATAAAACCAACAAAGCAATTATTTAAATAGTTGATAGGAATTTGAGATTCTATGTAAAAAAATAGAAGAAAAGAAGAGATAGGCTGGGATCAGAGTAATGGAGGTAAAATAGTGAAATGTTTGATGATATGCATCCCTAGTCACTCTTTTCTCTCATGGAGTCTTTTTTTATTTAAGTTTTGCCAACCACAAACAATAGTTTATTATCCTCATGAATACCTTAGCAGTCCTCTTAGCTCTTATATCTAAGGCAGGTAAAAAACATTCATCTTTGCCTCCTTTTCTCTTTCCCCAAATGGTAAAGAGGTGGATACAGCACATGAAATACAATTAAAGGTCTTCAAAGGGCCACTGGGCTGCTGAAGCTAAGCGCCTCTCATCTGCATCAGAATTCCAGTTTCTTTGAAGTTAATTCAGAGATTATACTTCATGCCTTTAAACAGTCTTTAAATAAGAATGTGTATCATAGCTTTTCAAAAAACCCTCTGAAACATCAGATTGAAATGAAGCTGAGTGTTCCACTAGTTTACGTTTCAACCATGGGGCAGGGGAAGAATTGAAGCTTTTGAGGTTCCTCCCTCTATTACTTCTCAACAGGATAGTGAACCATCAAAAACAATTCTCTTGTCTTCCCTTTTCCTTTTTTCTCTTCAATAGCCTTCAGTTTTTCTTCAGCTGAAAAACATATTTTTATTACAACATGGCTTGTAAAGTTATAAAATACACCTGATGTGCACTAGTCAATTGTCAATTCGTTATGTAGCTAATTGACATAGCTCCAGACATAGCTAATTGACAACTGACTAGTATCTCCAGGTTTTACATATAAGGTGTCTGTGAGGCTTTGTTAATAAAGATGTTTTCCCGAGCCTCAGAAGGAAGGTGGTGGTCACAAGTGAGGAGCAAGACTAACTGCTGAAGGTAAATTTATTCAAGCTTAGAAGCATGTCTGGGAGGAGGACGTCAGTTTTCTGGTATAAAGCAGTATGTTCCCCAAAATAGGGGGATTGGTGCTCAGAGCAAAAGTATTTGACAAACTAATGCATTGAGCATGCTGGCATGAGCAAGCCTTGTGTGCACTACAGGCAAGGTAGGGAGAGAGTCCGGATATACTCAACAGAAATTGGAATCGAACAATCTTGTGTATTTCTCTCAAGAAAGCCAATAACCTGTGGAGGAATGTGTGAAAAAACATCGTTCTCTGACTAGTAAGTTCGATGTATAACAGCAGGTAAACAGGACTGAAATCTGGGGGCTCAGTTACGAGGTTTTATGGTGACTTCTTAAATTCAGTACTAGAATCTTGTGTGAAGTTACAATTTTTTGTTTTGAAAAGTAATTTAACAACATTAAAATACTCAACATGGGGAAAATATTTTGGATTCTTCCCACTTGGATTTAAAAAGAGTTTTATTTATTTGGAACTAAATATAAGATTGGAGGAGTGATGAGCCCACAATTTTTCATTTCTTGGGGCCTTTACATATTTTCAAGTCTCCTTATGTGAGACGTTTGTAATTTAATGTGGATATTATTTTAACAAAGTTTGCTACACATAGGAGTTTCAACTTAAGTTTATTGCATTATAAAACGATGGTCTAAGAATGACTAGGTACCCATTTTTATCTTGAAGGGCAAACAATGCCTAAATTAATTAAAGATAATTAACTGTCAAAATGCACACCCAAGAGTGTATTCATTTATCAGCTCAAGCCTTCCCTGCTGATTTCTTACTGTGTCTATAGAGCTGTAAGATGTAATTTTGTTTATTTTCCTTAAACTACTTGGTAACTTCTATAATAAAACAACTGGAGAAACCTCATAGAAAACATGATTTTTTAAATTTTAATTTATATCCTCTTTTAATATTTAAGATAATTAGCTATTGATTTAGTAATCTATAGTCTTTCGTTTTTCCTGCTCTATGGAAACTGAAAATTTCTGCCAGCAATTAGAAGGACATTATTGACCAATAAGACAAATATGGATATTGTCAAGTATTACTATGCTATATGTTTACTTCAGTAAGTGTTAGTTCTCATTTAGAACATTCAATTACCAATAAAGTACTAATGACAATAGCAAGTAGGCAAATATGTAAATATGTATCCAAATATATTTATTGAGGTCCTACTATGTAGCAGGTTCTCATCGGGGTACTGGGAATATAGCAGGTTCTAAAACAGGTAAAGATGTCTGCTCCCCTTGAATATATATTATGGGATAGGGAAACAATAATAAACTATGAGTGTAATAAACAAGTAAATCACATGGGATTTTAAGAGTCTATCATTGCTGTGGGGAAAAAAGTGGAGAGAAGAGAATCTGAGAGTTCCAGAGGATGGGGAGAGGCTGGAGGGCAAGTTAGAGTATAAAATACAAAACAGGTGAGGGTAGGCCTCATTGAATGAGAGATGAGCAAAAAGCTAGAGCAGAGAGGCAGGTAGCCAAGCACAAAGTCCAGGAGAAGAGAGTTCCTGAGAAAGAAAATGGCTGTGCAAAGGCCCTAAACGGAGAGTGATGGGCATGATCATGGAAAACCTAAGAGGCCAGTGTGGTCCAAGTAGCCTGAGCAAGTAGGGCTATAAATTTGATAGGGCCTGGCTCCTGAACGCAATGTGACTTTTATTTGGAGAGAAATGTAGAGTCTATTGCCAGATGAGACCAAAGAGTGAAATGACTTCAGTGTTAAAAACAATAGATTGTGGGTGGGTGGGTAGGGAAGGGAGGAATGGTGGGAGAAAAGGCTATGGAGAATACGGTGTATGGCTGTGGAGAATGAAGTAGGCTTCGCGGTGAAGGTGAAATGTCCAATTCTGCATATATCTTAGAGACGATGAGGTCTTCTGATAAGTCGGATGTATGGTGTGACAGTGAAAGATAAGGACCGCATGAGCAGCTGAAAGAAGGACACTGTCTCCTGAGATGGGGACGGCTATGAGTAGGACAGGCTGTGCTATAAATAGTAATTTCACTTTGGTATTGATTAATGTCTATGGATAGCTAATGCTGGAATTTGGGAGAGAGGTCTAAGCTGGAGACATAAATATAGCAGTAGTGGCCATATTGATGGTATTATAAACCCTAAGAAAATGAATTAGATCACGAGAAAGCAAACGTAGATGGAAAATTCCAAAGACTAGGTCCTGGAGCTCTCTAATGGTAAGAGGCTGGTGAGGAAAGAAACAGTAAGCCAAAGGGAGTAATGCCTGAGGGAGAAGGAAAACTGAGATACCTCAGTGTTCTAGGAGACAAGTGAGGAAATTCTATTCAGTAGAAGTGAGTGATCATCTATGCCAAATGCTTCGACTGTTGAAATAAGATCAATGTTGTAAATGTAAACATATGGCTGAAAAAAATTAGAGAGGCCATAGGAAGGATTGGTCTTTGAAAATGGGATCAAAGAAGTGGGGGCTGCATTAGTTTCTAATTGCTGCTATTACAGATTGCCACAAATTTAGTGACTTACAATGGCATAATTTAATGTATTAGTGTTTTGGAGGTCAGAAATCCAAAGTGAGACTCCCTGGACTGAAAGTATCAGCAAGACTGCATTCCTTCCAGAGTCTCTAGGAGAGAACCCATTTTCTTGTCTTTTCCTGATTTTGGAGACTACTTGCATTCGTTGGCTTGTGATCCTTCTCCTCTGTCATCAAAGCCAGGATTGTTAGACTGGGGCCTTCTCATGCTACTATCTTTTGTTTTCTTCTAGCTCCCTCTTCCTTTTTTAAGGACACATGTAACTGCATTGTGCCCAGCCATACTATCCAGGGAAATCTCTCTATTTTTAAAGTCAACTGATTAGCAATTTTTGATTTTATCTGCAAGTTTAATTACCCTTTGCCATATAACCTAATATATTTATAGGTCCTAGGAATTAGGATGTGGATATTTGGAGGTTAGGTTTTTTTTTCTGACTACAGCAAGATGATAGCTGGAAGAGAAAGAATCAAGAGAAAAATTTTTTCTTAATATAATGCAAATAACAGCATATTTGTATGCTGGGGGGAGTAATCAAATGGATAAAAGAAAAATCAATGTAGGAGAAAAATGACTTCTTGGAATGAACAGGCCTAAGCAGATGGCATCTGTACATGAGTACAGAAATTTGCTTTAGTAAGGAATATAGATATTTTATCTATGACAACAGGCAAGAAAGTACAATATAAGGGTGCAGATGCGAGTACATCAATGAATGTGGTGGTGACAGTCTGGGAAAGTCATCTTCACTTTAATATTATCTGTGAAATACTGAGCAAGGTCACTGGTGGGGAGTGAGGATAGAAAAGGAGATCATAAAGGTTTAAGGAAGGAATATAGAAAATAGTCTTAGAGAAGGGGAATGAATGGACTGAGAAGGTATCATATGCTTGCCTGGCACCATTAAGAAATTTCACTTTGAAATTCCTGGATATAAATTTTTAGTGAAACCAGCTGATAACATGGAGCTTTTCTTTAGGCATTTTCAGCTTTAAATTTTACCAGGATGTGGTTTTGTCAAGCTTGCCAACCTTGGAGAAAGGCAAGGAATAGAAGGGAATATGCAAGGGAGAGATGATGCTTGACCTTGACCTCTTAACTGGGAAGATGGGAAGTGTGGTCATCTGGTGGATGAGGGGGCATGAAGAGTTGGTAGAATCAAAAGACTCGAAGCCCCCTGAGGTAGGCAATAGAATAACTTTGAAGTTGAGGAAGTACAGGTTAAGACCAAATTGAGACAGCGTGTATTGAGTCAATGTCATGTGACTGCTTACATTATTTATGGCATGACATTATATAAGATCCAATAAAAGTGTGTAAATAATATTTCCTAAATATATTAATTTCCTAATTTATCCTCATAAAGTTAGGATATCTGCTAGGTGATTTCTAGTATATTTTCAATTGAGCCTCACAAGTAGGTATGCAGAAAAACTTGGCGCTATTCTTTATAGAAGACTGATACAATAGGTTCAGACTTGCTCCCCAGGAGCTTGGAAATTCAAAATCCTCAGTTCAATTTCAGTTATCTATCTTTTATCCCTCAAAATGTTTTACATATTTGGGTCTAAAGGAGTGTCTCTTTACCTTGCAACTCCTTGAGCCTTATGATTTCTATTAACTTTTAATATTGACTTGATTTGGGGGATTACTACTTATTTTATCATACATCAAATATGATTTTTTGTTTTCACTCATCAGGAATTTTATGAGGATAAAGTTAATTAGGAAATTAATATGTTCAGGAAATATTATTCATACACTTTTATTGGATCTTATGTAATGCCATAAATACAATAGTGTCATTCTATTGGAAACCAACAAAAATCCATTCAGATAAACTACCTGGAAAAAGACATGTTGAGACATTTGGGGAACAATTCAGAACTTTGGGTAATAAATAATAGTTATGATATTTTTGTGTTAGTTTCTTTAAATGTGAGAATATTTTGGTTTAATTTTTAAGTCTTTCAGAAATCAAATAGTAACTACAGGTGAAATTATAAGATATTTGAGTTTTGCTTTGTGCACTTCAGCAAGAAGCTAACAAAGGGCTGGACATGGTGGCTCATGCCTGTAATTCCAGCACTTTGGGAGCCTGAGGTGGGCAAACCACCTACGGTCAGGAGTTCAAGACCAGCCTGTCCAACATGATGAAAGGCTGTCTCTACTAAAAATATAAAAATTAGGTGGGCATAATGGCAGGCACCTATAATCCCAGCTACTCAGGAGACTGAGGCAGGAGAATCACTTGAACCTGAGAAGCGGAAGTTGCAGTGAGGCTAGATCGTGTCATTGTACTCCAGCCTGGGCGACAGAGCAAGACTCTCTGCCTTGGGGGGAAATAAAAAAAAAGCAGCAAACAAAGGTTGCAGTGTGTGTGTGGAGGGGTGCTGGGCGGTGAATGGAGGGATATAAGAAGCCCGAGAGCGAAAAATTAATGTTTGCTGAAATTGGGTGATGTGTACACAGAGGTTCTAATTATTTTATCTATAAATATGTTTAAATGTTTTCATAATCGAAAGCTTAATTCCTAAACTATTTCACATAGACATGTTCATTTTCATTCCCCATCTGCAGGGATGCCCTAATTTTAAAACTTTCTTTCCTTGGGAGATGATGCTAGAGGCTGAATGTGGTCAGGAATTTGTTCAGGCATAAACACCACAGACACCCTCTACTGACTATTAAAAGAATTATTTACTACAGATATAACAATTTTAGATGTCACAACTTCATGAATGCATTTTCTTGTTTTTATTCCCTTTGAAATATTTGAAGAACATCTCCAAGAGTCCCTCAGTCTATCAGTGATTCTCTGTCATTTCAGTGCTAAAACTTAAAAATACATCACCTTTGGAGGAGATGAAGAAATGTATCTCAAGATGGATGCCATCATTTGGGCTGTGATTGATTTTTTAAAATAACAGTCATCACTTTTGGTGCTCCTTTAATTTGATGGTGGATTAATATTGTTTGACCAGATGATAGTAGCCATCAATCTACTTTGCCTCCTATGACTAAAATGCTTTCTCACCTCTAGTAGGTTGGGGTCAATACTACGCCCACGTAATCAGACCCAGTTTACTAAACAGTAGTTCCAATTAAAAATTATTTGACTTGGGGAGAAAAAAGAAAACTCATAAATAAGCCTTCTGGGTCAGTATTCCATTTGTTCAAAGTATGAATTCCACGAGCTTAATAGCGAATCATTGTACTTAAAAGCCTGAGAAAGTAGCCTATTGATTTGGAAATTAAACATCTGCCAATAACTTGAAGGTACTTTATGTAGCAAAATGATAAAAATATGTTTCAGTCATTTAATTTGAATCACACATCAAGTGCATATTACTCATTGTGTAAGTTTAAATCTATTCAATAAAAATCACAAAAAAATTAAATGAGTTCTGTAGGACAATGGTTATTTTTTTAAAAAGCAGGTTTACAAATATATTTATCTCTATTTCTTGTGAGCATGATTTGAAAGGTCAGGAAATATGGCCTTCCTAGTGTGACATTTTATAAATGTAGAATATGCGATCTATACCAATAAATTACTAGAACTCAGTAGTATCTTTATAAACCATCACAATAGGAAACATGTAATTCTCTAACAGTGGCCCATTAAAGTTTAGTACATATTCATCCTTGTAGCTAAGGATATGGTGATCAGGGATGACAAATACTTCTATGAGCAGGAGAGGTACTTTGACTAAAGTCTAAAGATACCTACTAGGATGCAGTGGCAGATATAATGAGAATTTTGAATGTAGTATTTGTGTTTCTCTATTCTATTTTCGTTTTAGGTGATGCATATAAAAATACTAAGTTATATGTAAATCCAAGGAAGTTCTGACTTGCATAGTCTCAAAGGACCTGAGAATCTGTAGTCATTGAGAAAATAATTGTTGGGTGCATTGGGTTGTTTTTTTTTTTATTCTCTCATCACTCTGCTATTTCTCTAATTGGAAGCTATCTAAGTATAATTACATCTTTAGTGAAAAGTAATTGTAATACTTATGATTGGTTTTTAAAAGTGAGCTTTTTTTCTCTAATAAATAGTATTTTTTACATTTCATCTAGCCACTGGGTATAGCAAGAAGGAAATCAAAGCAAGATTTTAAACATTAATAAAGTAGAAAAAATAAAATTGATAAACATTAAAAGTTGTAAAAGAAACACGAAGATCATTATCCAAATTTAGAAAAGCAAGAATTCTAAAACAACTTTTAAAAAGTACAGAGCAGAAAAGGGAAATATCTTATAATTTTAGAATTCTTCACATATTCTCTCTCCCTGTTTCTCTTACCCTCTTTGTTTCTCTCTTATTCCCACCAAAGGCTTTGTTAATTTCTGATAACCTTTACATCTAATATTTACTCATCAAATAAAACTTTAATATTTACCGTCGCTGGATGAATCAGTAACTTGTCAGTATCCTTGTAATGTTTCTAAAAAATACCTGCGTAGTGCTCACTAATGATAAATGAGAAAACAGAAGAAAGGTATTTTTAAGGAGCTACTTGCCTAAGATATATACGTTGTCCAAAGTACTCCTAGTGAAGAAACACTGCTTGAAACTGTTCAAACATCTTTGAAATAAAGCCATTAACTCTAGCTGCATTCAGTGTATCTGTGGACATTGGACCTGGAGTGGAATGGTAGAATTAGCCTTTATTGTTGGTTGACATCCTTCATACTAGAGATACCATCATGGGCCCTTTATCATGGGAAACAGCAACATTCAATGGCAGGTATATTCAATGCAACTTTGAGGAAAACTGAGCAATTCAGGATTGTGTTGTGGGCCCTGGTCATGCTTTATGTGTACAGACGTCTGTCTTCTGAGGAATATTTAAGCTATGATCCTTTTCATATCTAAAATGAAAGGAGTTAAAGGAATTGAAGATTGGCTTACTCAGGGCCACGTTTGGTTGTATTTGAGAAAAGCATATTGTGTTTCATTTTCTCTCCTGAGAAAACTGAAGTTTTAAAAATTAAGTACTGCTAAAATTAGTATACTTTAGTGGTTAAGAGTTTAGATCTGGGTGTGAATTATAGAAATATTCCCTCATTGTTATATGACCTTGGGCAAAATATTGAATCTCTGAGAACTTTTGTTCTCTCATCTTCAAAATGATTATAATGGTTATGTAATAATGATTATAACCAATTCATTGAGTTACTGTGAGGATTAAATGAGAACTTGTAGAACACAATTCCTAGATCGTAGAAATACTGGAAAAATATAAATTACTATTTTTAACTCAAGGAATATCCAATTTTTCAGCCTTCTGGGGTCAGTACTAGTTTTCTTTTCCCTATTGAGTCATTGGAATCATCATGCAGTATGACTTCTACAAATGTGGCCTCCTCTTGAGTATTCGGAAGGCCTCGGGGTGGTACTAGAAATGATATTCTAGCAGGGGAGCTTGTGGAAGCTGCTCGAACATCTTGGGGTCTTGCAGCTCCCTGTACCCCACTTTGCCCTCAAATGTATTCCCAACTTCTACTCTTCTACCCCAAGGCTAGCTAAGACAAAGCTGGCTCTAATTTGACTGATGCCAAACTTTACTCAGGAGTTTAATACACAAGAAGAAGGTAACACAGAAAGGTAAACTTAAATTTGGGTATTAGACATCTTTGCTCTCAAAAAGGTTCTAGCTCACTGCCTCTCACCCAACCCTCAGCCTGTCATGAGAGCTTCTTCTCATCAGATAGACAGTAGCTTCTTCCTTCCCCCAAATCCCTATTCCTGCTTCACGAGAAAACCTATGTGCATTTGGCCCTTTGCGTCTGTGTATTCCACATCCACAGATTCAACCAACTGTGAATTGAAAATACTGCAGGAAAAAAAAGAATGGTTGCATCTGTACTGAACAGGTATAGACTATTTTTTCTTGTTACATTAGGGAACAATGGTAACTGTTTATATATCGTTTACATTGTATTAGGTATTATAGGAATCTGGAGATAATTAAAAGTATACAGGAGGTTGTGTGTAGTTTATATGCTGATACACCATTTTATATAAAGGGACATGAGCATCCTTGGATTTGGGTATCCGCCAAGGCTCTTGGAACCATTCCTCCATGGATACTGAGGGAAGATTGTATCTGCAGAAATTTAGCCTAAACTCTTAATTGATTACTCTGGAATATTTGCTATTAGAATATATCATGGTCCTAGCTGTTTCTACTATCCTAAGATAATATTTGTACAAATGAAAGGTTATTTGGGTATTCTTCCCAAATTAAGCATCTACCCAAAGTGATTTCCTATTATCTTCACTAAAAACTGCAAACAATTGGCCGGGCGCGGTGGCTCACGCTTGTAATCCCAGCAGTTTGGGAGGCCGAGGTGGGCGGATCACGAGGTCAGGAGATCGAGACCACAGTGAAACCCCGTCTCTACTAAAAAATACAGAAAATTAGCCGGGCGTGGTGGCGGGTGCCTGTAGTCCCAGCTACTCGGAGAGGCTGAGGGAGGAGAATGGCGTGAACCCGGGAGGCGGAGCTTGCAGTGAGCCGAGATCGCGCCACTGCACTCCAGCCTGGGCGACAGAGCGAGACTCCGTCTCAAAAAAAAAAAAAACACAAAAAAAATACTGCAAACAATTAAGTTTCTTTTCTCCTACAAAGATTTCTGCCTCACCTGGGATCCCGATATTCTTAGTAGCAGACACAATAGTAATTACTTTTTTTATAAATTTTTATGTTAAAATTTGTCAAGAATTTATAAAAGACTGCACGTAGTAGGTAGCACTTGCCCTGGAGGCTAGATACACTCCCACCCTTACACCTCCAACCCACAAATCAAAGCCACATTCAGAGAAATAACTTTTGAGATCTGGAAAAACGAATGGGTTTGGAGTAGCAAATGGGTATCAGCTATATACATTTCAAAAGAGCAGATGGCAGCCCTCCAGCAATTCTGGCTTGCCCTACACGGAGTAGCCCCCTACTCAAAATTAGAAACTCTTTCACTACAGCTGCCTGAATTTCTCTCTTCCGTTTTTTGGATAACTAGACTCCTCTTTTGGAAGAGATAATGCTGATGGAATATCTGCCATCATAACTGAGTGTGAATTAAGGGAAAAATAGATCATCTGTCTCAACAGATGATGGCTTGTGCTGGGTTGGAAAGGTAGATCGTGTAGCTTGCTTTGGGAAAGGACAACATGCCTGTGGCTGGAAAGAGGAAGGGGAATTTTTTTTTTCTAACTACAGGATTGGTCGCTAGCAAAATTGTGAAGTAGGTGAGATTTGGTTTTGGGGTATCCTCTCACCGCCTCACCAGAATTCAGCTTTCAGTGCCTCCATTTGCCAGATTTTTTACCTCCAGTATCGCTCTTCTCTCATTTTCTTCACACATCTACTTTCTAGCTTAATATTTGGAATCTAAACAACTCAGAATCCTTAATAGATTCCTTTCTAGGAAATGAATGTCTCATTTCTGCTGGGCTTGCAGACTTCTGAGTTAGCACCAGTGTCCAAGTTGAAGGCAGTCTATATTCTTAAGGGAATTTTCTTTTTTAAAAGGAAACCTCATTTCTACTGCTAGGCCAGAGGTAGTAGTATACCCTGGAATGGACAAGAAAATTGGAAGCTGGACTTATCCCAGGCACATAGGCAGAAACTGATGTCGTCAGATCCTTGTGCTGCTTATTCCTTTTTGTTCTTATTCCATAACTCTTTCTCTGTTCCTATATTAATCTCAGGTCGGAAATAGGCCTACTTAAGTTTTAGTACCTTGAGAGCCTGTTCTTTCTAACAGAAATTTGCATAACAAAAATTACTGCAATGGGTTTCTTATATTTATAAATCTTTCAAAATAGAGATGCTGACTCATTTGAAAGAGTAAAGCACATACTAGACATATTCAATATAATTAAAAGAAGTAAAATCCATAGAATCAGGATCTAAGCCAGTCCCCTTGACAAGTCACTTTCGTTTAAAGCCTTACCATTTAATGTCGTTCTTTTAAGAAAGATGTATTAGTGAGAAGTGGTGGTGGGGGGAACCACAATCCAGAGCAAAGCAGTGAAATGATTGAAGATGCATTCTTCAATCTGTAGGGTTTACTAGGATTACTTAGGCTAGAGAAAAATCCATGAAGGTCATAATGACATTTTTATCATTTTAGACTCATGTATGCCATTTTTTATATTGTCTTTCCAATACACATTAAATTTTTAAAGAGCTGTTACTTTAAAAAGCAATGATTTAAAAATTCATTAGTTCTACCTTTCTGTAGTTTAATAAGAATTTTTATCTCCATCGTTTAGAAATCAACCAAGGATTTGTTTTTGAAACTCCTAATGTGCTTTCTACAGGTGAAAAGTAACAGGTTTGTACCAATGTATTTTTAGCTTCTAAGAATGTACAGCTAATCAGCAATAAATGAAAAGAGTATCAAGCTGATGTGACATACATACAGCATATCAAGTAAGCTAAGCGTTTTCTATTTTTCAGAAGCTATGGAAATATTTGCTTGGAAAACTGATAAACAATCTTGAGCAATAATAAAATAATTGGCCTTTACTGGGTACTTATTATGTGCCAAGCACTGGACCTCATATATCTCATCTAAACCTCACAGCCAGATGGTGGGACATGGTGGCACACGCCTGTAATCTTAGCTCTTCGGAAGGCCGAGGTGGAAGGATCACTTGAGGCCAGGAGTTCGAGACCAACCGAGCCAACATGGTGAAACCCTGTCTCTACTAAAGATAAACACACACACACACACACACACACACACACACACACACACACACACACACACACACACACACACACACACACACACACACACACACACACACACACACACACACACACACACACACACACACACACACACACACACACACACACACACACACACACACACACCCAGGCTTGGTGGCATGCACCTGTAATCCCAGCTGCTCTGATGGCTGAGGCATGATAATAGCTTGAACCTGGGTGGCAGAGGTTGCTGTGAGCTGAAGTTGTGCCATTGCCCTCCAGCCTGGGTGACACAGAGAGACTGTCTCCCCACAAAAGTAAATAAAATAAGCTTCACATCCAGCTTGCTGGCTTGTCAGTACCTATCTGGCACTAAATAGATGTTTTTGAAGAAAAGAAGGCAGCAGGTAGGCTGGTCAGGGGAGCTCAAGGAAATATTCAAGGTACAGATTAAGAAAAGATTTATCACATTAATTTCATAAATTCAGAAAATCTTGTAGAATAAAAAACTGCCCAAAGTGGCAAAACTGTAAGTGATAAAGATGGGATTTATCTGCAAATCTGTCCAAGGCCTAGATCTATGCTCTTTTGACCAGATATTCCATACTTTCATCTTTACACCTATATTAGCACATCTTCAGAAAATAGGTAGTTTCAGGCAAGGTTCAGCCATGAACTGTGATAGCACGCTAAATTTCATACATTAAAATATGAATACTGATCTGTACAATAGGAGAACACATTTTAAGTGTAACTGGGATTATGAAATATATGAAAACAGGGATCACTTTTAAAGACTGCTACAAAGGCCGTGGGTAGCTCTTCACTGATTGTGCTTAGGTACACGTGGGTGGCTGTTATTCAAGTCAGGAGAGAAATCAAGACCATAGACACCTGAGGGGTAGGGAGATATTTTTCTGTCTTTCCCTGTTTTGTTTGTTTGTTTGCTTTTTTGACAGAGTCTTGTTCTGTTGCCCAGGCTGGAGTGCAGTGGCGTGATCTCTGCTCACTGCAACCTCCTCCTCCTGGGTTCAAGCGATTCTCCTTCCTCAGCTTCCTGAGTAGCTGGGACTACAGGCGCATGCCACCACGCCCGGCTAATTTTTTGTATTTTTGGTAGAAACGGGGTTTCACCGTGTTAGCCAGGATGATCTCAATCTCCTGACCTTATGATCCGCCCACTTCGGCCTCCCTAAGTGCTGGGATTACAGGCTTGAGCCACTGTGCCAGGCTTTTCCCCCTTCTCTTTAAGTCTACATTAAGAAACGGTGCAGAGCCACATTCAAGAAAAACACTGCCCTTTGATTGTTTGTTTGTTTTTTAGTGCATAGTTAATCCTCTTTCCCCCACCAAAATAGAACTTGGGAATATGAATGTGTTCTTTTAAGAAGGAAAACAGTTCCTACCTACTGTGAGTTATTGGAGGGAGAGAAGCAGAGAGAGAAATCAGAACTGGGTGGTGGGAGAAAGAACAAATAGAGGAAAGGGAGGCAGGAGGAGAGGACTTAGGAGTTACTGAGTCAGACTGGTCACTGTGGAGAGGATGGTTGGACTTGACCCTCTGACCCTACTTCTTGACCACTGCGGGATCCTTGTGATCTTCATCCAGCACCAGGCTGTACTAGGACAAGGGTCAGATCTCTGGGAGGGCTCCTAAAGGGCGAGAGCTTCTCTGTAATTGTAAGAAGCTGTAAGAAAATTGCTCACTTACCCTTCCATCTCACAAAACCTCACTTTCACCCTTCTTCCACCCTCACTCCTTGTCTGTTCTGCACTTGTCCCTTTGTCTATAATATTCCTTCCTGTATAACTTTTAACCCAAAGCATTAAACTTCCACTCAAAGACTCCCCTGACCTCCCACTCATAACACTGAAGTATGGTGTATTCTCTCTTCCCTTTTTCACAAAACCCCCTGTGACCACCTTCCAGGGCCTAGTCACTGTGTTTTATAATTATGTATACACTTGTCTATCTCGACGAATAAAC
Source organism: Nomascus leucogenys (assembly GCF_006542625.1). NCBI lineage: Eukaryota > Metazoa > Chordata > Mammalia > Primates > Hylobatidae > Nomascus > Nomascus leucogenys. Next base: position 13,086,599 of record NC_044382.1, on the reverse strand, counting down.
TCTAAGGCCCAGGATGTGCATGAATGATGTCGGCTGTTTTCCTTCTTTTCCCTCTGAATTATCTTCCTCATCATACAATTGATGGTCAGAAAATACTGATTAAATACAAAAGAACTAAGAATTGAACATGAACTAGGGGAGCAGGAGAAAGGCCAGGAGATAGGCATCACTGGGCTGGCTGCTATTCACGGACTGCTTCCCATCCTGTATCCCTTTCTCTCTCATGCTCCTTCCCAGACGCTGGTGCTCATGCCTTATTAAAAGATAGCATCCTTGTGTTCATGTCCAACCTACTAAGCCCACTCTCGAGGTTTTAAATGATCTTGCTTTTATCTTCTCTTACTCATCTCTAGATATTCTATTCCCTCTAACCTGTATCCCCCTGTTAAGAGATAAGATTTCGTTCTGTCACCAGGCTGGAGTGCTATGATGCCATCACAGCTCACTGTATCCTCCACCTCCCAGGCTCCCTAGTAGCTGGGACTACAGGTGTGCCACAACATCCAGCTAATTTTTAAATTTTTTGTAGAGACGGGGCTCCCTATGTTGGCAAGGCTGGTCTTAAACTCTTGAGCTCAGGTGATCCGTCCTTCTTGGCCTCCCAAAATGCTGGGATTATAGGTGTGAGCCACTGCACCTGGCCTAACCAGTACCCGTTGCTCCATGCATCATGAACTCCTTAGAGTTCCTGTAAAAGAGCTGTGCACACTCGGCCTAGGTCCCCTGGCTTTCCATATTCTTTTTGCTTGAAATACTTGCATTGTTCTCTCTTCTCATTCTTTCACCTTCCAGCATCTATTCAGTCTTCAATACTTCCATCTGATTTCCTCTGTCACCTCTAGACTATCATTATAGCTATCAATGTGTAGGTATAATTGGTTTATATATTTTCTCCCTAACCAAACTGAGTAGTGCATGGGGCAGGAGTAGAACCTTCCTCTTCCCACTTAGCATAGCTGCAGCATTCCCAGTTGATACTTTGTAATTGCCTGTTGAACAAAGGAATGCCTTTTTGCTTCTCCTGTCTTCTTTGGTAGAAAACCCTTCCAATATCTGAATGAATCTGCCATCCCTGGAGCACAAGTCTATAGAGATCATTTAGAGACGTGTGTTCAACTATATTTATTCATTGTAATGAATAGCCCTGGGATGTCAGCAAGAGGGTTTGTGCATCTGGACAGGAGGGAGAAGTCAAGGGAAGGTCTAGTCATGTATTTTTAGTAAGATTGCCATTTCAGGGATGGAATTAAAGACTGGGTGCCTACAGGCCAGATGCACTAAAGATTAGTTACAATCTCTCTTGGTTTTTGTAAAGAGTTCCAAATGAGACATGGAATTCAGACTGGAGCTGTATTCAGTTCACCCTGTATTCAGTTCACCCTGGAGCTGGAACTTGAAAGATAAACTTCAGTATGAAAAAGAAACAGCAAGAAAACATACAAAAATGCTATTAGCAGCCACTCCATAGTTCTATATTATTTAATTTTGCCTTTCTATATAACTTTCTGTATTTCTAGGTTTTACTTGTTTTATATCTTTTTTAGAAGATGCAACTAGAGATTTCAAACCGTAAGTTTTGCATGTTGAATCTAGAGTTGCAATAGCTTTTTCTTCAGGAAGAAAAATCTTTGGAAACTTCAAGAGGCTTATAAAAACTTTCTATAAAGAATTAGATGATTAGTTGCATGTAATGATAATTAGAAATCCAGACGTGTAATTTATGGGTTTGGCCTTTTAGAAATTAGACTTTACACTGTTTCACTCTTTATAAGCTTGCACAGATGCAGCAAAATGGAGGATGCCACAAACACCACTAGACCTTGACTGGTGCCCAGAGATCTTGGCTGAATGTGAATTAACTAGCTTTGTAAAGGATGACTATTTACGTGTACTGCAACCTTTGATTTCTTCAATTTGTAGAATCCTGCTAAGTGAATAGTCCCTAAGATATCTTCGATACTTTAGAAAGGTACAAATAGCTTGAACCAAAGAAAAAAATTGGGGAAAAATGTCAGATATCAGAGAAATGACCACCAGTGGTAACACACATTGCATTTTAAAATGGAAAGCTAGCTTTGTTCCTTGTTTGATATGAGTGAATTAATAAGAGGGAGAAACCAATGGGAAAGAGACTATTGAGCATATACCAGTATGTTAGCTGACAGATCCTCCACAAAGTATGTTTATATGTTTTCTCATTTGACCCATGTAAGGCAGTGGGGGTAGGTGTCAGTATGACCATTGACAGACTGGAAAACAAGTATTTATATGTTAGCACGTGAGTGTATATACATATATGCCTGTGCTTATACATATATATTTTAGCATGTTTCTCTTCACCTGCTATGCAGTCTGTTCTCTGAAGACAGATTATGTGTTGAGAATATTATAGTTATCCCCAAATAGTGGGAGGCAGCCTCTGGTAGAATTTTTTTTTTTTTTTTTTTTTTTTTTGAGACGGTGTCTGGGTCTGTCGCCCAGGCTGGAGTGCAGTGGCGCGATCTTGGCTCACTGCAAGCTCCACCTCCCGGATTCACACCATTCTCCTGTCTCAGCCTCCCAAGTAGCTGGGACTACAGGTGCCCACCAACATGCCCGGTCAATTTTCTGTATTTTCAGTAAAGACGTGGTTTCACCGTGTTAGCCAGGATGGTCTCGATCTCCTGACATCATGATCCACCTGCCTTGGCCTCCCAACGTGCTGGGATTACAGGTGTGAGCCACCGCACCCGGCCAGCATCTGGTAGAATCTTAATCAATATTTGTTCAGTGAATAAATGGTTAAATGGGTGATGTACTGATGAATTGTTTGCTTTGGAAATTAGCCTTATCTCACAGTCCAAAATCATATTTCTATGAGTGTCTTTTTAATTGAGGTAAAATTTACATAACATGAAATTGACCATTTTTGAAGTGAACCTTCCAATGGCATTTAGTTCATATGTTCCCAGTATTTTGCACCTACCACATCTATCTAGTTCTAAAACATTTTCATCACCCCGAAAATAAAGCCTGTACCCATTAAGCAGTTGCTCTCCACTATTCCCTGCCCCTGCTAACAACCAATCTGCATTCTGTCTTCACATTGATTTATCCATTCAGGATGTTCTAGATATAAATGGAATTATACAGTACACAACTTTTTGTGTCTGGATGCTTGTACTCAGCATAATGTTTGAGGTTCTTCCACACTGTAGCATATATCAATTCTTCACTCACATTATAACCTGAATACATGCTGAACAATATCTCATTGCATGTATTTAGTACAGTTTGCTTACTCATTCATCCATTAATGTGTACTTGGGCTATTTTCAGCTTTTTTTTTTTTTTTTGCGAATAGTGCTGCTATCAATGTGTGTGTGTATGTATTTGTTTTAGTACCTGTTTTATTTTTGTTGTTGTTGTTGGGTATATACTTAAAAGTGTAACTACTAGGTAATATGGTAATCCTCTGTTTAACTTTTCGAGAAAACACCAAACTGTTTTCCACAGTGGCTGAAGCATTTTATTTTCCCACTGGGAATGTGTGAAGGTTCTGGTTCCTCCATATCCTTGCCAACACTTATTTTCTTTGTCTTTTTAAAAATTTTAGCATCCTTGATGTTATGAAGTGATACATTATTGTGGTTCAGATTTGCATTTGCCTAATGACTAATCATCTTGAGCATATTTTCAAGTGGTGGCTGCCCATTTCCGTGAGATTGTGTAGAAACATTAGAAGTCATTAATAAAACTCACAAAGCAAATTTTTTTCTATAATGAATTTTAGAAAATGTCATTGCTATAGATCTCATACTTAAACCAGAATCTTAGAGTTATTTTGGACATTTTCTTCAGAATTCCTACCATCCTGACAAGCAGGAAGTCCTGTTACAATGCCAACATTACCTTAAATAACTATACCTTTTTTACATTTCTACGATTACTAGCATAATCCCGTCCAACATGATCTAGCTCTCTAACCCTTGCTTTGAATTTCATTATTTGCCTTATTTAATCCATACTCCACACAACAGCTAGAATTTTAATGAATTGGACCATGACAGTCCACTAGTTAAAACCCATCACTTTACTCACATTGCACTTAGAAGAAAAAATAAAGGAAAGCTCCATGACACAGCTTATTATTATTATAGGTGATAGGTATGACCTATCATTCCAACCACATATAAAACCACTCTTCTCATGGATACTGCTTTCCATCAAGTCCAACCTTTTATCTGTTTCTAGAACATAACCTAGAGCATTTTCAGATACTGTTACATTGGCCTGTAAAGTAGCTCCCGAATATCACATGGCTAGATCCTTCTATTTTCTCTTACATGTTACCATCTTAGACAAGTTCTTGCTGGCCAGGCTACCTAAGATGAGTTATTCTCTATTGCAACAACACATTTATCACCTAAAGAGTATTTTTCTCCCCTTCAAATTGTACTTAACTGTATATGTACCTATTTTCTGCCTTTACATATTAGACATAAGTTCATTCATGGTGAGGATGATTTCTCTTCTTTGACCATGCTCTGCATATAGTTGATAACCATGTTATCATTAATGAATGTCTGTGTATTCTTCATAAGTGCAGGGATACTTGGAGTTCAGTGGGGGTTATGTATAAATGCCTGTATTTTCTTCAGAGGAAATCATTGAAAAAAAAAGGTTCATAACATGCTATCAGTAAAGAGTAGTACTATATTCTGAGTGCTACATTTCTACAGAAGAACATGAGCCTCCTATTTCCTTGTCAACAATAAAATAATCCTCTTTGCAACCCATGGGCTGTACCGAGTGGCAGTGATGTGCCAAGTAGACAGAGGGGAGGATAAAGGAGAGGAATGGAACTGGTTAAGCGGAGAACGAAAGCTCATTCTCTCTTATCATGGTCTTTGCAGAGCTTGTGTCTTGCCATTCAAGAGTCAGTACTTTATTTCCACCTCTGTATCTGGTGAGCAGGCTCTAGACCTGTTGACATGAAAATCATCCATACAGCTGTGGAAGAAACATGATTAAATTGTGTTAGAATAGCTCAGCCTCTTTCTGACTAATAGAAAAGAAATAGTCTGGAGGCCATCGTGGATCCCTGAAATGTCTGTAATCGGAATGCTACACTGCTGCAAATGCAAGAGGAAAACTAAGTTTATGCAAGCAAAGAGAACTCAGTATTTCATGATGTCAAATTGAATGTGTTTGCTAGTTGAAAATCTAGACTTTTTTCTACTATATGATGAAAGTCTTGCTTGAACTATAGTCACTTGAACATTAATGCCACCATATGTATATTCTAAAATCATGGGTCTTATTCCACTGCTTCCTTCTATAATAATGGCTACTTAGAGAATGTGAAAAATGTATTTGTAGTTTTTAATAGTAAGCTTACTAAAGTGTCGTGTCACCTACTCAATCCCTACTTCAACAAACTAAAATAATTCCTTCTTTCCCAAATGCTTTCAAGTGCCTCATGTCAATTGATGCTCTCAGCCATAACTCTGAGATATAGGACGGGAAGGTTTAAATGAGAATGGTAGGATTTTCTGTTTTAAATTGGCAATATAGCATAGGTATTGTAGAGTCTAATACATGAAGAAACTGTAGGGATCAAAAGACTTGACTAAGTGTGTAAGTCAGTTAAACTGTAGGCATAGAAAACTAAAATCTAGGCATATCTCTGGAAGAGAATTTTAAGAAAACGTGTGTGTACAGGTATACACAGAAACACATACTGAAGACTTTCGAGAAACGATTTATCTTTTTAGAACCTGAAAATACATATAAATAGATATTACAGAGGTAGTATTCTAGGATTTGGGTTAAATGTTAGCATCTTGGTTAATATAGTCTACTGAGAAAATGTTTATACTTTTTAATATCAGAAATGAAATATTTCTATGCCTTTAAATGGCTCCATAATTAGACTTCTATTTTCTTGACATTCTGTTTACCTTTAGAAGCATCTAAACTCTGTAAACTTCCAAAGGTGCCATATCATTACCAGACTTAGTGATGTGATTTCAATCTTAAGAAATCATGCTGAAAGATATGTCTTTAGGTGTGATCACACCTTTCTTAAGGATATTTTTTCTTCTCAAAATTTCACACAGGTTACTTAGTCTCAGAAGTGATTTTAGATTGTATAGTCAGAACAGAAGGCCTATAGGAACACAAGTAAATCTTACAGATCTTCCAATCCCTTAAATCCTTAATAGCATAAATGGTTTATTTACCTTCTTTTTATACTTGATTGCTCATTTTTCTACCATTGCAGGCTAATTGGTACTTCCCTGAGACGATTTATTTAATAATGTTATATTTTAGCCTTTTATTTTGGTATGATTTCAGTTTTAGAAAAAAGCTACAAATACAAATATATGCCATATGACTTTATAGAGATTCTCCAAATTTTAACATTTTATATAACTACTACACAACAAAATTGAGAGGTGACAGCGTGCTGGCAGTCCTCACAGCCCTCGGTCGCTCTCGGCACCTCCTCTGCCTGGGCTCCCACTTTGGCAGCACTTGAGGAGCCCTTCAGCCCACCGCTGCACCATGGGAGCTCTTTTCTGGGCTGGCCAAGGCCAGAGCGGGCTCCCCCAGCTTGCAGGGAGGTGTGGTAGGAGAGGCACGAGGGGGAACTGGGGCTGCGTGCTGCGCTTGCGGGCCAGCTGGGGATCCGGGTGGGTGTGGGCTTGGGGGGCCCTGCACTCAGAGCAGCTGGCTGGCCCTGCCGGCCCCGGGCAATGAGGGACTTAGCACCCAGGCCAGTGGCTACGGAGGGTGTACTGGGTCCCCCAGCAGTGCCAGCCCACTGGCGCTGCACTTGATTTCTCGCCAGGCCTTAGCTGCCTTCCCGTGTGGCAGGCCTCGGGACTGCAGCCCGCCATGCCTGAGTCTTCCCCCGCCTCCATGGGCTCCGGTGCGGCCTGAGCCTCTCCGATGAGCGCCACCCCCTGCTCCATGGCGCCCAGTCCCATCGACCACCCAAGGGCTGAGGAGTGCGAGCGCACGGCGCGGGACTGGCAGGCAGCTCCACCTGCAGCCCTGGTGCAGGATCCACTGGGTGAAGCCAGCTGGGCTCCTGAGTCTGGTGGAGATGTAGAGAACCTTTATGTCCAGCTCAGGGATTGTAAATATACCAATCAGCACCCTATGTCTAGCTCAGGGATTGTAAATACACCAATCAGCACTCTGTATCTAGCTCAAGGTTTGTAAACACACCAATTCAGCACCCTGTGTCTAGCTTGAGGTTTGTGAGTGCACCAATTGACACTCTGTATCTAGCTGTTCTGGTGGGGCCTTGGAGAACCTTTATGTCTAGCTCAAGGATTGTAAATACACCAATCGGCACTCTGTATCTAGCTCAAGGTTTGTAAACACACCAATCAGCACCCTGTGTCTAGCTCAGGGTTTGTGAGTGCACCAATCGACACTCTGTATCTAGCTGCTCTGGTGGGGCCTTGGAGAACCTTTGTGTCGATACTCTGTATCTAACTGATCTGATGGGGACATGGAGAACCTTTATGTCTAGCTCAGGGATGGTGAACACACCAATCAGTGCCCTGTCAAAACAGACCACTCCGCTCTACCAATTAGCAGGACGTGGGTGGGGCCAGATAAGAGAATAAAAGCAGGCTGCCTGGGCCAGCAGTGGCAACCCACTTGGGTCCCCTTCCACAGTGTGGAAGCTTTGTTCTTTCGCTCTTTGCAATAAATCTCGCTATTTCTCACACTTTGGGTCCACACTGCTTTTATGAGCTGTAACACTCACCGCAAAGGTCTGCAGCTTCACTCCTGAGCCAGCGAGACCACGAACCCACCAGAAGGAAGAAACTCCGAACACATCTGAACATCAGAAGGAACAAACTCCAGACGCGCCACCTTAAGAGCTGTAACACTCACCGCGAGGGTCCGAGGCTTCATTCTTGAAGTCAATGAGACAAAGAACCCACCAATTCTGTACACAAAATTATCAAAACCAGGAAATTAATATTGGAAATGTTCTATTTACTAATCTCTAGGCCTTACCCAAATTTCACAAATTGTCCCAGTAATGTCTTTTTTTCTGTTCTAGTTTAAAATCCAGAATCTCACACTGCATTTTGTTTTCATGTCTTATTTTCTTCTAATCTAGGGCAGTTCTTCAGCCTCTTTTTCTTGAGTCTTACAATTTTGACATGGATTCACTAGTTAGTATAGAATGTTCCTCAATTTGTAGTTGTCTAACATTCCTTATGATTAAAATAAGATAATGTAGCTTTGGGCAAGAATGTCATAGAATTGATCTTGTATCATCTCTGTTTACATAACTCCTTTCCCCAACAGTAAGTATCTGGATTAACCACATACTTGTTATTTTATTTTTAATTATTTAGTATTTAAAAATAAGTCCTCTGGGTTTTTATATGACATTTTTCTTTTTAAGGGGAAAGAGTTGCTGAGGTTTTTACAACATTACTGAGATATAATGTATATGCCATATATTCACCACATTGAAGTAGACAGTTTACTGATTTTTTTATTACATTCACAGAATTATGCAGCCATCAGTGTAATTTAATTTTAGAACTTTTGTTATGCCAAAAAGAAATCACCACTTACTACTGTGGGTCCCCATTCCCATGACCTCCTTCAATCCTCAGCTCCATACAATAACTAATTACTTTCTATTAAAATAGATTTCCCTATTTTGAACACTTCATATAGAGGAAAATGTGTGGTCTTTGGATTCTTTCAATTAGAATAATTTCAACATTTACTCATGTCATATAGCATGTTTCAGAACTTCATTCCTTTTCATTGCTGAGTAATATTCCATTGCAATTCCACTTTTTTTAATCCATTCCTCAGTTGGTATTTAGGATGTTTCAACTTTTTGACTTATGAATAATGCCGCTATGAGAGTTCATGTAAGAGGTATTCTTTTTTTTCCCCATTTTTTCTTGTGGCAAGATACACAAAACATAAAACATACTATCTTAACCATTTTTAAGTACAGTCAACTCTCCATATCCACAGGTTCATGATTGAAAATATTTGAAAATAAAAAAATTAAAAATAATACAAATTAAAATATATAGAAACTATTTACGTGGCATTTACATTATATTAGATAGTCTAAGTAATCTGGAAATGATTTAAAGTATACAGAAGGACAGGCATAGATTATATGCAAATATACCATTTTATGTAAGGTGCTTGAGCATTTATGAAGTTTGGTATCTGTGTGGGGTCCTGGAACCAATCCCCCACAAATACCAAGGGGGAACTATATACATTTCAGGGACTTTAAGTACAATTCTATTGTTGTGAAACTATTGGCACCATCCATCTCTAGACACCTTTTAATATTGCAAAACTGAAACTCTACACCCATTAAACAACTCATCATTCTCCTTTCACCCCAACCCCTAGTAACTATCATTCTACTTTCTGTCTCTATGATTTTTGAATATTCTAAGTAATTCATTTAAGTGGAATCATATGGTATTCATGTTTCTTGAAAAGCTTATTTTATCTTAGCATAATTTCTGCAAGTATCATCCATGTTATAGCAGCATTTCCTTTTTTAAGGCTGAGTAATAATTCATCATATGTATATACTACTGCTTATCCATTCTTCTGTCAATGGACACTTGAGTTGTGTACATATTTTAGCTATTGGGAATAATGCTGCTATGAACATGCATGCATCTCTCTTTGAGGCTCTGCTTTCAGTTCGTTGGTGCATATAGCCAGGAATGGAATTGCTGAATCATACAGTAATACTACTTTTAAGATTTTGAGTAATTGCCTGCCCCTGCTCTTATTTGGTTACTATTTGTATGGTATTTTTAAAAAATCTTTTTTTTTTTTTTTGAGACGGAGTCTTGCTCTGTCGCCCAGGCTGGAGTGCAGTGGTGTGATCTCGGCTCACTGCAAGCTCTGCCTCCTGGGTTCACACCATTCTCCTGCCTCAGCCTCCCAAGTAGCTGGGACTACAGGCACCTGCCACCATGCCTGGCCAATTTTTTGTATTTTTTTGGTGGAGACGGGGTTTCACCGTGTTAGCCAGGATGGTCTCAATCTCCTGACCTTGTGATCTGCCCACCTTGGCCTCCCAAAGTGCTGGGATTACAGGCATGAGCCACTGCGCCTGGCCTTAAAATCTTTTTATGGTCAACCTTTGCATGTCTTTGAATCTAAAGTGAGTTGCTTGTAATCAGCATATAACTGCATAGTAATTTTTTAAAAACCCTTTCTGCCAAACTCGGTCTGTTGATTGGATAGTTTAATATGTTTGCATTTAAAATAATTACTGATATGGAGGGATTTACTTCACTTCGATACTTGCTTTCTACATTTTATAGTATTTTTGTGCCTCCTTTCGTTACCGATGTATTTTGTGGGTTTTTTTTTTTTTTTTTTTTTGGTAGCGAAACGCTTAAATTATTTTCTCATTTCCTTTTGTGTATGTTTGCTGTTTCTTTGTGGTCAACATAGGGATTTCACTTAATATCCTAAAGTTATAACACAGTTGGAATTTTTACCAGCTTAACATTAAAAACACATAAGACGAAACTCTAATAAAACTCTGCTCTTTTAACAACTTCATCCCCACCCCTTTTAGTTGTCACAAAATTATGTTGTTATAAATTGTGTGCCCAAAAACATCAGTTGATATTTTCAATGCATCAGTTGCTTAAATTTTATGTGAAACAAAATATGGAGTTACAAATCAAAGTTATAATAATACTTTTAGACTAATGGTTGTTTTATTCTTAAAGATTTATTAGTCTCTTTAATCATGTAGAAAGCTAGAAGTGGAATTGCATGCCATCGTTACAGTAATACTAAATTTTATGGCCGGGCACGGTGGCTGGGGCCTATAAATCCCAGCACTTTGGGAGGCCGAGGAGGGTGGAGCACGAGGTCAGGAGATTGAGACCATCCTGGCCAACATGGTGAAACCCTGTCTCTACTTAAAAAAAAAAAAAAAAAAAAAATTAGCCGGGCATGGCGGTGTGCACCTCCAGTCCCAGCTACTTGCGGTGCTGAGGCAAGGGAATCACTTGAATCCAGGAGGCAGAGGTTGCAGTGAGCTGAGACAGCACCACTGCACTCCAGCCTGGTGACAGAGTGAGACTCCATCTCAAAAAAAAAAAAAAAAAAATTGCTTATGTATTTACCTTTACTGATATCTTTATTTTTTTCATATAGTTTTGAGTTACTTCTAGTATCCTTTTATTTCATCTTGCACAAGTCCCCTTAGTATTATTTTGCAGAGTAAGTCTAGAGGTAATACACTCCGTTTATGTGTGAATCTCTTAATATCTCCCTTACTTTTAAAGGACAATTTTTGCTGGATATAGGATTCTTCTTGGAAAATAGTTTTCTTTTTCTTTTAGCATTTTGAGTATAAATATATTACCCCACTGCCTTCTGATGTCCAAAGTTCTGATGAGAACTCTGTTGATAATCTCATTGAAGACCTCTTGTATGTCAGAAGTATCTTATCTCTTGCTACATTCAAAATTCTCTTTGTCTTTGTCATTCAGTGTGGGTCTCTGAATTCATCCTACTTGGAGTTTGTTGAGCTTCTTAGTTGTTTCTATATCTTTCATCAAATTTAAAAACTTTCAGCCTTACTTCTTCAGATACTCTGTCTTTTTCCCTTTCCTTTTACCCCTTGGGTTTCCCCAATACATAGTTGATCACTTGATGGTATACCCATAGGTTTCTTCCACTCTGCTCACTTTTCTTCAGTTTTTTTCTCTTTCTGTTTCTTGAATATGGTATTTTCTTATAGTCCTATCTTCAAGTTCACTGACTCTTCTTCCTGTTCAAATATGTCTTTGAGTTTCTTTAGTGAATTTTTTTTCTTACTTCAGTTATTGTAGTTTTCAGCCCTAGAATTACTTTTTGGTTTCTTTTAAGATTTTCTATCTCTTTATTGATATTTCCATTCCTTGAGTATCATTAAAATAGTTGTTTTAAAGTCTTTATCTAGTAGATCTACTATGAAATCTTTTTTAGAAAGTTTCTGTTCATTTACCTTTCTCTTTTAATGATCTATACTTCTCAATTTCTTTGTATGCCTGATGAAAAATGCCTTGTTGAAAATGCCATGTCAAAAAATTGACATTTGGATCAATAATGTGATATTCTGAAAATCAAATTATCCTTTCCCAAGGTTTGCTGGGTTTTTTTTGTTTAATTTTTGTTTGTATGATGTTGTAGTCTGTCCCCATAGTGAAGATCATATGAGGTGTAAACTTAAAATCTTTCAGGATCTTTTGAGGTTGTGCCTTTCCCCTTCCCCACGCATGCGCAGTGACTTCCTTATTTCTGCTGTATATGCAGTTGTTTTGAATGTTCTAGCTTCCAAAAATGGTAAAAAAGAAAAATGAGGGGTGAGGGGAAAGAGCGCAGACACATTGAGTCAGAAGTTGCATGGCCAGAAGAGGAGGGATTTGTGGAAAGGGAATGTGGGGTGGGAGGTACAACAATGGCTACCCGTCTCTGCGTCAGGACCTCCATGATCAGAAGCAGTACTCAACAGTCAGAACACAGATCCACAATGTTTTGGGGGACAGATGCTTTATTGCCCACCCTGGCTCCAGCAAGCTGAATGCAAGTTGGGCCAGGAATATGCACATGCTACTTAATGCTGGGCTAAGGGATCGAGATTGGTAGCAGCTGCTAATTGTTAAAGTTGATTAAACTTACTGCCGTTTACTACCTAAGATTTTTCCTAGGAATTGCAAGTCTGCAATAGACTCCAGAGTTCCACAGTAGTTTTATCAGACAGATTGTGACAATGTAATTGTTCTCTAGGTGGGGATACAGATTTCTGGTGCTTCCTATTCCACTATCTTGTCTCAATCTTCCTGCAACCATATACTTTTATTTTGTTGGGTTAATTTCCATAATTTCAGAATTGCTAGAGCAACTTGATAATTGCTAATCGAGATTTCAATGGCAAACAGATGTACTAAGTTGAATATCATGTTGGCGTATCATTCTTTTTGTATTTATAGTAGGTACATAGGCTTGACATATTGTTTTCCCAAGTTACTTAGGTTTGTTTTTCTACGCGCGCCTATAAGTGTGGTTATGTTTTTTATTTGCAATAGATCGTCTTACTTATTTTTGGTCTTCAATTTTGAGTCTCCTCACATTCTGGTTGATTTTCATTTTTATGTATTATTTGAGTATGTAAAATACCACCATTCTGCTAAACATCAGAATTAACTAAAAACGTAAATTCAGGGAAGCGTCACTCCTCTCTTATCCATTCTACCTCATTGGCATTCTTTCATTTTACCCTCCATTTCTACCCTATTTAGTTTTTGATTTAGTTTTATTAGGTTTTGGTTTAATCTTCCTAAGTAGATTTTTTTTGCACTAATAATCAGGTGCATATATATTTTATCTCTATCAAATTCAAAAGCAACTTTTTTTTGTTTTTGTGGTTTTTTTTGTTTGTTTGTTTTGTAGATGGAGTCTCGCTCTGTCGCTCAGGCTGGGGTGCAATGGTGTGATCTCAGCTCACTGCAACCTCTACCTCCCAGGTTCAAGCAATTATCCTGCCTCAGCCTCTTGAGTAGCTGGGACTACAGTCACATGCCACCAAGCCCAGCTAATTTTTTGTATTTTTAGTAGAGACAGGGTTTCACCGTGTTAGCCAGGGTGGTCTCGATCTCCTGACCTCATGATCCGCCCACCTCGGCCTCCCAAAGTGCTGGGATTACAGGTGTGAGCCACAGCACCCAGCCAAAAGCTACTACTCTATAAATATTCTTTGTTTCACCATCTTTTATTTCTTTAAACGTGTCTTGTAAATCATTCTATTTCAGTCCACTGAGGTCTTTTTTCAGTTTTGTATTGGTCTATCATACTCCATTATTTAAATGTACTATTATTAAACAGTCTACCATGTGTAGTCACCTGGAAGAGTTCTGTATTTTTGAAATTACAAACAATGCTGCAATAAACGTGTGCAAATATATTTTTGTTATTGAGAATGTATCATAAGGGTAAGTATCTAAAAGTAAAATTGCTGAGTCAAAAACTAAGTACATATGCAGTTATTTTAGGTATTGCCATATTCTCTAGCAGTGTATAAAAATGTCTGATTCTCCAGTAATCCCACAGAAAGTGTTTTCATGTTATAAAAGAAATTGCCAGTCTGAAAGTTAATAAATCATACCTCAGTGTTAATTTGTATTTCTCTAATTATCAGTGGGTTTGAACATATTTTCATAAGCCTAAAGGCCATTTTTTTAAACTGTTTTGTCAATTGTCTGTTCATATCTTTTTCTCATTTTTCTGTTGGGTTTTGATGGTCTTTCCCTCAAGTTTTAAAAATTACATATTAGGGATATAAACCTTTTTTTCTGGAATATGCGTGACAAAGTGTTCTCCCATATCTTCAGTTGTCTTTTATATATATTCATGATGTTTTATGTAAGGCAAAATATTTATGTAGTCAAATTTTATCAATCTTCTCATTGCCTCTGGACTTTTGGGTCATAATTAGAAGACATTTCTACATTGATGTTAAAGGAGAATTCTTCCGTAATTTCTTCTTCTAGTACTCTTATGGTTTACTTTTGTTTTTTACATTTAGACCGATTGTTCATTTGGATTTGATTCTTGTATATGGTGTGCAGTATGAGCATAATTGTATGTTTTTCCAAATTATACGGTTTTTGTTCATAGATTGGTTTTGTTTGTAGATCGTATGTTTTTGTAAAAATGCCCAGTTGTCCTATTAATATTTATTAAGAACTTCATCTCTTTCATAGTAATTTGAGATGTCATCATTATTAGATACTAAAAGTATCAGCCAGACTCTGTGACTCATGCCTGTAATCCCAGCACTTTGGGAGGCCAGGGCGGGTGGATCACGATGTCAAGAGATTGAGACCATCCTGGCCAACATGGTGAAACCATGTCTCTACTAAAAATACAAAAATTAGCTGGGTGTTGTTGCACGCACCTGTAGTCCCAGTTACTTGGGAGGCTGAGGCAGGAGAATCACTTGAACCCGGGAGGCAAAGGTTGCAGTGAGCCGAGATTGCGCTACTGCACTGCAGTCTGGCAAGAGAGCAAGACTCTGTCTCATACATATATATATATATATAAAATAAAACAAACAAAAATAAAAGTATCAAATAATATATGTAGTCGGGACCTATATGTGATTTTTTTATTCTTGTTTGTCTGTTCATATACCTCTAACAATATTGTTTTAATTATAGAGGACTCATAGTGTATTTTATAAACTGTCAGAGTTAGTCACCCCATGTAGTTTTCTTTTTTGGTCTTCTCTATTTGTTCGTGTTTGCTTTTTCCATATCAACTCTATATAACTCTAGAAAATGTGTTTTGGGATTTTTATTGGAATTTCTTAAAGTATACAAATTAAACTACAGAAAAACTCTATTATTATTATTATTATTATTATTATTATTATTATTTGAGACAGAGTCTCGCTCTGTCACCCAGGCTGGAGTGTAGTGGCACGATCTTGGCTCACTGCAAGCTCCGCCTCCTGGGTTCATGCCATTCTCCTGCCTCAGCCTCCCGAGTAGCTGGGACTACAGGTGCCCACCACCATACCTGGCTAATTTTTTGTATTTTTTTTTTAAGCACAGACAGGGTTTCACCATGTTAGCCAGGATGGTCTCGATCTCCTCATCTCATGATCCGCTCGCCTCGCCCTCCCAAAGTGCTGGGATTACAGGCGTAAGCCACGGCACCCGGCCAAAAGTCATTCTTTTAATGTTAAACCATTGTATCTCGGAATATGGGATGCCTTCCCATTATTCAGGTCTACTTTGTCTTTCAGGAATATATTAAAGTTCTCCTTCAATAGATTTTGCACATTTCTTGTTAAATTCATTCCTTAGTATCTACTCCTTTGTTTGTGAAAATATTATTTTTCTGTATGTAATTTTGTATTCTGCTCTCATCATGAATGTTTGATTGAGCTAATTTTATTACTGATTGATTTAGCTTTTCCAAGTACAAAATCAAATGTCTGAGATTTTTTCTTATCAATTTTATAGCTCAATTTGATATCTGTCGTCTAATAAAAATGGCTAATACTCATAAAACCATTTTGAGTAGTAATGGGGATAGTTGGCATTTTTGCCTCTTTGCTGATCTTAGGAAACATCTTAGTGTTTTCATATTAAGTAAGCATTTAAGTGTTTAAGTATTTAAGTAAAATACTTGATTTGTGGCTGAAGATGAACATGATCACGTATATAGGAAGTATCATTCAATTTCTATGTTTTTGAGTTTTTTAAAAATCAGAAATATATGTGTTCTTTCAATGGCTTTTCACTATCCATGGAACTATGTCTTAAAATATATTAATTTGTATGATATAATATCAATGGATTTCATAGTATTGAACCAATCTTACAGTTCTAGGGTAAATCCCACTTTGTTGTGCTGTATTTCTTTCTTAATGTAGTGTAAAGTCTACTTACTATTTTGTTTACTATATTTTCATTGCTATCCATAGCAATATTTATCGCTTTCTTTTTTGGCACTGTTTTTATAAAATTGAGGTATTAATGTTATGTTAGCTTTATAAAGAATTAGGAAGTTATCCTTTTGTTTTTCCTCTGGAACAACAAAGCACTGGATCTTTCTTAGTACACAGAGGGTTGGTAGAAGTCCTCTGAGAAAGCATCTTGATTTTTATTTTCCTTTTCTTTCTGTTTTTATGGTGCAGTTCCTTAATAATCTTTTCTACTCTTTTTCTATGGAAATGGGCCTCTTTAAGCTTGCTATTTCTAATAGGATTATTTTTTGTAATGTGTTTTTACTTGGGAATTTCATCAAGGTTTTTATTCTTTATTTTTCTGATGAATTGTCTGCAGAGTAGTCTTTGATGGTTTTTTAAATGTTACTCTTTTTCAATGACTATTTTGCCCTTACTTTCTCAATATGTGATTTCTCCCTTTCTTCTTGATCAGGTTAGATGTCTGTTAATTTTTTTCTCAGAAAGACAGACTTGAGATTTATTAAGTTACTGTTTTTCTATTTTCTCATTAATTATGGCTCTTATCTTTGTTACATCCTTATACTTTCCTTTGACTTACTTTGCTGTTCTATAGTTGTTGACATCTTTTCAGTTTCATTTTGTTTTAATGCATATCATCTGTAACTTTTTAATCAGATGGTTTTTCCATAGAAATTGTTCAGATAAAACTAAACATACCTCAGTATGAATACACAGCATACACAGTAAAACATGTTAGAAAACATCGCTCTGTTGAAATTACTCCACATAAGAGAATGATAATTTTTTAGTAAAGATTTTACACCATCATCTGCATTTCTGTATTTAAAGATCTGGAGTAGGAGAGGACAATGACTTTCCTTTTAACAAAAATTTTATTATACTTTAAATCCTGGGATACATGGTACAGAATGTGCAGATTTGTTACATAGGTATCCATGTGCCATGGTGGTTTGCTGCACCCATCAATCCGTCATCTACATTAGGTATTTCTCCTAATGTTCTCCATCCCCTTGGCCCCCGCCTCCAACAGGATCCCAGTGTGTGATGTTCCCCTCCTTGTGCCCATATGTTCTCATAAGTGAGAGCGTGAGGTGTTTGGTTTTCTGTTCATGTGTTAGCTTGCTGAGAATGATGGTTTCCAGCTTCATCCGTGTCCCTGCAAAGGACATGAACTCCTCCTTTTTTATGGCTGCATAGTATTTCATGGTGTATATGTGCCACATTTTCTTTATCCAGTCTATCATTGATGGGCATTTGGGTGGGTTCCAAGTCTTTGCTATTGTGAATCGTGCTGCAATAAACGTGTGTGTGCATGTGTCTTTATAGGAGAATGATTTATAATCCGATGAATATATGCCCAGTAATGGGATTGCTGGGTCAAATGGTATTTCTGGTTCTAGATCCTTGAAGAATCTCCACAGTTTTTCACAACGGTTGAACTAATTCACACTCCTACCAACAGTGTAAAAGCATTCCTATTTCTCCACATCCTCTCCAGCATCTGTTGTTTCCTGACTTTTTAATGATCGCCATTCTAACTGGTGTAAGCTGGTATCTCATTGTGGTTTTGATTTGCATGTCTCTAATGACCAGTGATGATGAGCTTTTTTTCATGTTTGGCTGCATAAATGTCTTATTTTGAAAAGTGTCTGTTCATATCCTTCACCCACTTTTTGATGGGGTTGGTTTTTTCTTGTAAGTGTGTTTAGATTCCTTGTAGATTCTGGGTATTAGCCCTTTGTCCGATGGATAGATTACAAAGATTTTCTCCCATTCTGTAGGTTGCCTGTTTACTCTGATAGTTTCTTTTGCTGTGCAGAAGCTCTTTAGCTTAGATTCCATTTGTCAGTTTTGGCTTTTGTTGCCATTGCTGTTGGTATTTTAGTCACAAAGTCTTTGCCCATGCCTACGTCCTGAATGGTATTGCCTAGGTTTTCTTCTAGGGTTTTGATGGTTTTAGGTCTTATGTTTAAATATTTAATCCATCTTGACTTTATTTTTGTATAAGGTGTAAGGAAGGGGTCCAGTTTTGGTTTTCTGCATATGGCTAGCCAGTTTTCGTAACACCATTTATTAAATAGGGAATCCTTACCACATTGCTTGTTTTTTTTTCAGGTTTGTCAAAGATCACATGGTTGTAGATAAGAGATGTTATTTCTGAGGCCTCTGTTCTGTTCCATTGGTCTATATCTCTGTTTTGGTACCAGTATCATGCTCTTTTGGTTACTGTAGCCTTGTAGTATAGTTCAAAGTCAGGTAGCATGATGCCTCCAGCTTTGTTCTTTTTGCTTAGGATTGTCTTGGCTATACGGGCTCTTTTTTGGTTCCATATGAAATTTAAAGTAGTTTTTCCTAATTCTGTGAAGAAAGTCAGTGGTAGCTTGATGGAAATAGCATTGAACCTGTAAATTACTTTGGGCAGTATGGCTATTTTCATGGTATTGACTTTTCCTATCCATGAGCATGGAATGTTTTTCCACTTGTTTGTGTCCTCTTTTATTTCCTTGAGCAGTGGTTTGTAGTTCTCCTTGAAGAGGTCCATCACATCCCTTATAAGTTGTATTCCTAGGTATTTTATTCTCTTTGTAGCAATTGTGAATGGGAGTTCACTCATTATTTGGCTCTGTTTGTCTATTATTGGCATATAGGAATGCTTGTGATTTTTTGCACACTGATTTTGTATCCTGAGACATTGTTGAAGTTGCTTATCAGCTTAAGGAGTTTTGGGGCTGAAATGATGGGGTTTTATGAATACACAATCATGTCATCTGCAAACAGAGAAAATTTACTTCCTTTCTTCCTATTTGAGTACCATTTATTTCTTTCTCTTGCCTGATTGCCCTGACCAGAACTTCCAATACTATGTTCAATAGGAGTTGTGAGAGAGGGCATCCTTGTCTTGTGCCGGTTTTAAAAGGGAATGCTTTCAGCATTAACCCATTCAATATGATATTGGCTGTGGGTTTGTCATAAATAGCTCTTATTATTTAGTGATATGTTCCATCAATACCTAGTTTATGGAGTTTTTTAGCATGAAAGGGTGTTGAATTTTTTCTGCATCTATTGAGATAGTAATGTGGTTTTAGTCATTGGTTCTGTTTATGTGATAGATTACATTTATTGATTTGCATATGTTGAACCAGACTTGCATCCCAGGGATGAAGCCAGCTTGATTGTGGTGGATAAGCTTTTCGATGTTCTGCTGGATTAGGTTTGCCAGTATTTTATTGAGGATTTTTGTATCGATGTTCATCAGGGATCGTGGCCTGAAATTTTCTTTTTTTGTTGTGTCTCTGCCAGGTTTTGGTATCAGGATGATGCTGGCCTCCTAAAGTGAGTTGGGGAGGAGTCCCTCTTTTTCTGTCATTTGGAATAGTTTTGGAAGGAATGGTACTAGCTCCTCTTTGAACCTCTGGTAGAATTCAGCTGTGAATCTGTCTGGTCCTGGGCTTTTTTTGGTTGTTAGCCTATTAATTATTGCCTCAATTTCAGAACTTATTATTGGTCTATTCAGGGATTCAACTTCTTCCTGGTTTAGGCTTGGGAGGGTATATATGTCCAGGACTTATCCTTTTCTTCAGATTTTCTAGTTTATTTGCATAGAGGTGTTTATAGTATTTTCTGATGGTAGTTTGTATTTCTGTGTGATCAGTGATCTCCCCTTTATCATTTTTTATTGTGTCTATTTGATTCTTCTCTCTTTTCTTCTTTATTAGTCTAACTAGCAGTCTATTTTGTTAATCTTTTCAGAAAACCAGCTCCTAGATTCATTGAGTTTTTGAGGCGTTTTTTGGTGTGTGTCTCTGTCTCCTTCAGTTTTGCTCTGATCTTAGTTATTTCTTGCCTTCTGCTAGCTTTTGAATGTATTTGCTCTTGCTTCTCTAGTTCTTTTAATTGTGATATTAGGGTGTCAATTTTAGATCTTTCCTGCTTTCTCTTGTGGGCATTTAGTGCTATAAATTTCCCTCTAGACACTGCTTTATCTTTGTCCCAGAGATTCTGGTACGTAGTCTTTGTTCTCATTGGTTTCAAAGAACTTATTTATTTCTGCCTTAATTTCATTATTTAACCAGTAGTCATTCAGGAGCAGGTTGTTCAGTTTCCATGTAGTTGTGCAGTTTTGAGGGAGTTTCTTAATCCTGAGTTCTAATTTGATTGCACTGTGATCCGAGAGATTGTTTGTTATGATTTCAATTCTTTTGCATTTGCTGAGGAGTGTTTTACTTCCAATTATGTGGTCAATTTTAGAATAAGTGTGATGTGGTGCTGAGAAGAACATGTATTCTGCTGATTCAGTGTGGAGAGTTCTATAGATGTCTATTTTGAGTAGAGGTCCACTTTGTCCAGCTGACTTCAAGTCCTGAATATCCTTCTTAATTTTCTGTCTCAATAATCTGGCTAATATTGACATTGGGGTGTTAAAGTCTCCCACTATTGTTGTGTGGGAGTCTAAGTCTCTTTGTGGGTCTCTAAGAACTTGCTTTATGAAGCTGGCTGTTCCTGTACTAGGTGTGTATATATTTAGGATAGTTAGCTCTTCTTATTGCATCGATCCCTTTACCATTATGTGATGCCCTTCTTTGTGTTTTTTGATCTTTGTTGATTTAAAGTCTGTTTTATCAGAAACTAAGACTGCAAACCCTTTTTTTTCTTTCTTTTTTTTTTTTTTTTGCTTTCCGTTTTCTTGGTAAATCTTCCTCCACCCGTTTATTTTGAGCCTATGTGTGTCTTTGCATGTGAGATGGGTTTCCTGAATAGAACACATCGATGGGTCTTGACTCTTTATCCAATTTACCAGTCTGTGTTTTTAACTGGGGCATTTCACCCATTTACATTCATGGTTAATATTGTTATGTGTGAATTTGATCCTGTTATGATGCTAGCTGGTTAGTTTGCCCATTAGTTGATGCAGTTTCTTCATAGTGTCAATGGCCTTTACATTTTGGTATGTTTTTGCAGTGGCTAGTACTGGTTTTTCCTTTCCATATTTAGTGCTTCCTTCAGGAACTCTTATAATGCAGGCCTGGTGGTGACAAAATCCCTCAGTATTTGCTTGTCTGTAAAGGATTTTATTTCTCCGTCACTTATAAAGATTAATTTGGCTAGATATGAAATTCTGCATTGAAAATCATTTTTCTTTAAGAATGTTAAATATTGGCCCCCATTCTCTTCTGGCTTGTAGGGTTTCTGCAGAGAGATCTGCTGTTAGTCTCATGGGCTTCCCTTTGTGAGTAACCTGAACTTTCTCTCTGGCTGCCCTGAACATTTTTTCCTTCATTTCAACCTTGGCGAAGCTGATGATGATGTGTCTTGGGGTTGCTGTTCTCAAGGAGTATCATTGTGGTGGTCTGTATTTCCTGAATTTGAATGTTGGCCTGTCTTGCTAGGTTGGGGAAGTTCTCTTGGATAATATCCTGAAGTGTGTTTTCCAACTTGGCTCCATTCTCCCCATCACTTTCAGGTACACCCATCAGACGTAGTTTTGGTCTTTTCACATAGTCCCATATTTCTTGGAGGCTTTGCTCATTCCTTTTCATTCTTTTTTCTCTAATCTTGTCTTCATGCCTTATTTCATTAAGTTGATCTTCAATCTCTGATATCCTTTCTTCCACTTGATCAATTTGGTCATGGATAGTTGTGTATGCTTCACGAAGTTCTCATTCTGTGTTTTTCAGTTCCATCAGGTCATTTATGTTCTTCTGTAAACTGGTTATTCTAGTTACAAGTTGCTGTAATCTTTTATCAAGTTTCTTATCTTCCTTGCATTGGGTTAGAACATGCTCCTTTTACTTGGAGCAGTTTGTTATTACCCACCTTCTGAAGCCTACTTCTGTCACTTGATCAAACTCATTCTCCATCCAGTTTTGTTCCCTTGCTGGCGAGGAGTTGTGATCCTTTGGAGGAGAAGAGGCATTCTAGTTTTTGGAATTTCCAGCCTTTTTGCACTGGTTTTTCCTCATCTTCGGGGATTTATCCGATGATTGATGTTGGTGATCTTTGGATGCGGTTTTTGCGTGGACGTCCTTTTTGTTGATGTTGATGCTGTTGCTTTCTGTTAGTTTTCCTCCTACCAGTCAGGACCCTCTTCTCCAGGTCTGCTGGAGTTTGCTGGAGGTCCACTCCAGACCCGGTTTGCCTGAGTATCACCAGTGGAGGCTGTAGAACAGCAAATATTGCTGCCTGCTCCTTCCTGTGGAAGCTTCATCCCAGAGGGACACCCACCAGATGCCAGCCGGAGCTTTCCTGTAAGAAGTATCTGTTGATGCCTGCTACAAGGTGTCTCCCAGTCAGGAGGCACGGGAGTCAGAGACCCACTTGCGGCAGTCTCTCCCTTAGCAGATCTGGAGCATTGTGCTGGGAGATCCACTGCTTTCTTCAGAGCCAGCAGGCAGGAATGTTTAAAAGTCTGCTGAAGCTGCGCACACAGCCACCCCTTCCCCCAGGTGCTCTGTACCAGGGAGATGGGAGTTTTATCTATAAGCCTGTGACCGAGGCTGCTGCCTTTCTTTCATAGATGCCCTGCCCAGAGAGGAGGAATCTGTAGAGGCAGTCTGGCTACAGTGGCTTTGTACCGCTGCAGTGGGATCCTACCAGTCCAAACTTCCCAGTGGCTTTGTTTACACTGTGAGGGGAAAACCGCCTACTCATGCCTCAGTAATAGTGGACGACCCTATCCCCACCAAGCTTGAGCATCCCAGGTCGACTTCAGACTGCTGTGCTGGCAGCAAGAATTTCAAGCCAGTGGATCTGAGCTTATTGGGCTCCATGGGGGTGGGATCTGCTGAGCAAGACAACTTGACTCCCTAACTTCAGCCCCCTTTCCAGTGGAGTGAATGCTTCTGTTATGCTGGTGTTCCAGATGCCACTGGGGTATGAAAAATGACTCCTGCAGCTAGCTTGGTGTCTGCCCAAATGGCTGCCCAGTTTGTACTTGAAACCCATGGCCCTGGTGGTATAGGTACCCAAGGGAATCTCCTGGTCTGTGGGTTGCAGTGACTGTGGGAAAAGCATAGTATCTGGGTCGGATAGCACTGTCCATCATGGCACAGTCCATCACAGCTTCCCTTGGCTAGGGGAGGGCGTTCCCTGACCCCTTCTGCTTCCCAGGTAAGGCAACACCCTACCCTGCTTCTGCTCACCCTCCGTGGGCTGCATCCGCTGTCTAAACAGTCCCAATGAGATGAACCAGGTACCTTAGTTGAAAATGCAGAAATCACCTGCCTTCTGTGTTGGTCTCACTAGGAGCTGCAGACCGGAGCTATTCATATTTGGCCATCTTGTGTTGACATCTTTTGAGCCAGATATTTTATTTATCCTGATAACTGTTGTAGTGCTAAGACTTTTTTTGTTGAGTGCTTTAAATGAACCCATAGATTCTAATATGTAGTGTTTATATTTTTAGAAAGTCTATAATCTCAGTGTTTTTCCCTTTTTACCTGTCATTTAATAGATGTTTTATATTAAGTTTCAATTTAAAAGTTTTTGTTTTTGTCAATGTCTAGTTTTATTGCGTTATGATCAGAGTCGTTTTTAATGTTTCTACCTTGAAATTAGAGACATTTTTAGTGTCACCTAGTATATGATGAGTTATTGTGAAAGTTTCACAATAACTTTGTAATGTGTTTTTACTTGAAAACAAGTAAAAACAAGTACATAATAAAATGTGTACTTGAGAAGGTGTATTCTCTATTTTAAAAATGTAAATTTCAAAATCTATTCATAAGATCTATCTTATTGAGAGTTTTTAACATGAATGGATGTTGAATTTTACTGAAAGCCTTTTCTGCATCTACTGAGATAATCATGTGGGTTTTGTCTTTAGTTCTGTTTTTTTAGACCAATGGAACAGAATAGAGAACTCAGAAATAAGACCACGCACCTACAATATCAGTACGATATTGCCTGTGGGTTTGTCACAAATAGCTCTTATTATTTTGAGATGTTCCATCAATACCTAGTTTATGGAATGTTTTTGTAAGCATGAAGTTGTGTTGAATTTTATCAAAGGCCTTTTCTGCATCTATTGAGATAATCATGTGGTTTTTGTCTTTAGTTCTGTTTATGTGATAAATCACATTTATTGATTTATATATGTGGAACCAACCTTGCATCCTGGGGATGAAGCCTGCTTGATCGTGGTGGATGAGCTTTTTAATGCACTGCTATATTCAGTTTGCCAGTATTTTGTTGAGGATTTCTGCATTAATGTTCATCAAGGATATTGGCCTAAAGTTTTCTTTTTTGTTGTATCCCTGCCAGATTTTCGTATCAGGATGATGCTAGCCTCATTGGGTAAAAGAGGAGTCCCTCCTTTCAATTTTTTGGAATAGTTTTATTGAAAATGGTACCAGCTCTTCTTTGTACCTCTGGTAAAACTCAGCTTTGAATCGGTCTGGTCCTGGGCTTTTTTTGGTTAGTATGTTATTTATTACTACCTCAATTTCAGAATTTATTATTGGTCTTCAGGGATTCAGTTTCTTCCTGGTTCAGTCTTGGGAAGGTGTATTTGTCCAGGAATGTATCTATTTCTTCTAGATTTTCTAGTTTATGTGCATAGAGGTATATATAGTATTCTCTGATGATGGTTTTTATTTCTGTGGAGTCAATGGTGATAATCCCCTTATCAATTCTGATTGTTCATTTGAATCTTCTCTCTCTTCTTCATTAGTCTAGTGTTCTATTTTATTAATTATTTCAAAATACCAGCTTCTGGATTCATTGATTTTTTTTTTCTCCGAAGGGTTTTTCATGTCTCTATCTCTTTCAGTTCAGCTCAACTCTGATCTTGGTTATTTCTTGTCTTCTGCTAGCTTTGGGGTTTGTTTGTTCTTGGTTTTCTAGTTCATTTAGTCGTGATGTTAGGTTGTTAACTTGAGAACTTTTTACCTTTTTGATGTGGGCATATGGTGCTATAAATTTCCCTCTTAACACAACTTTAGCTGTGTTCTAAAGATTTTGATATGTTGTATCTTTTTTCTTAATCATTTCGAAGAACTTTTTGGTTTCTACCTTAATTTCATTATTTACCCAAGAGTCATTCAGGAGCAGGTTATTCAATTTCTACATCCCTTCATGTTAAAAACTCTCAAACCAGGTGTTGAAGGAACATGACTCAATAAGAGCCATATATGGCAAACCCACAGACAATATCATACTGAATGGGCAAAAGCTGAAAGCATTCCTTTGAAAACCAGCGCAAGACACGGATGCCCTCTCACCACTCTTATTTGGCATGATATTGGAAGTTCTGGCCAGGGCAGTCAGGCAGAGAAAGAAATAAATGTATTCAAATAGGAAGAGGGGAAGTCAGACAATCTTTGTTTGCAGATGACATGATACTATACCTAGAAAATCCCATCATCTGAGCCTTAAAAGCTTAAGTTAATATGCAACTTCAGCAAATTCTCAGAATACAAAATCAGTGTGCAAAAATAGCAAGGATTGCTGTACAAAATTGACAGGCAAGCTGAGAGCCAAATCATGAATGAACTCTAATTCAAAATTACTGCAAAATAATAAAATACCTAGGAATACAGCTAACAAGGAAAGTGAAGGACCTCTTCAAGGAGAATTACAAAGCATTGGCAAAGAAATTAGATGACACAGATAGAAAAACGTTCCATTCTCATGGATAGGAAGAATCAATACCATGAAAATGGCCATACTGCCCAAAGTAATTTATAGATTCAATGCTATTCCCATCAAACTACCATTGACATTCTTCACAGGATTGGAAATAGTATTTTAAAACTGATATGGACCCCAAAAAAGAGCCTGAATAGCCAAGACCATCCTAAGCAAAATGAACAAAGCTGGAGGCATCATGCTACCTGACTTCAAGCATTACTACAAAGCTAGAGTAACCAAAGAAGCATGGTTCTTGTATAACAACAGGCACTTAGACCAATGGAACAGAATAGAGAACTCAGAAATAAGAGCACACACCTGCAATCATCTGATCTTTGACAAACCTGACGAAAGCATTGGGGAAATGATACCCTATTTAATAAATTGTGCTAGGAGAACTGGTAAGCCATATCCAGCAAATTGAAACCGGACCCCTTCCTTACACCATATTAAAAAATAAACTCAAGATGGATTGAAGACTTAAATTATGTAAAATCCAAAACTACAAAAACCCTAGAAGAAAATATAGGCAATACTATTCAAGACATAGGCATGGGCAAAGATTTTATGACAAAAACATCAGAAGTAATTGAAATAAAAGTAAATACTGACAAATGGGATCTAATTAAACTAAAGAGCTTCTGCACAGCAAAAGAATCTGTCATCAGAAGTAAACAGACAACCTATAGTATAGGAGATAATTTTTGCAATCTATCCACCTGACAAAGATTTAATATCCAGCATCTACAAGGAACTTAAATTTACAAGAAAAAAACAACCCCATTAAAAGTGGGCAAAAGACATGAACAGACACTTTTCAAAAGAAGATATACATGTGGCCAAGAAACATGAAAAAAAGCTCAACATCACTGATCTTTAGAGAAATGCAAATCAAAACCACAGTGAGATACTATCTTACACCAGTCAGAATGTCTCTTATTCAGAATAAAAAAACAGCAGATGCTAGCAAGGTTTTGGAGAAAAAGGAACACTTTATACTCCCACCAACAGTGTGAAATTAGTTAAACCATTATGGGTGACAGTGTGGCAATTCCTCAAAGACCTAGAGGCAGAAGTGCTATTTGGCTCAGCAATCTGATTACCCAATGGAATGTAAATCATTCTATTATAAAGATGCATGCATGCATATGTTCATTACCGCACTATTCACAATAGCAAAGACATGGAATCTACCTAAATGCCCATCAGTGATAAACTGAATAAGACAATGTAATATATATATACATGTATATTTTATATATATACATGTATGTATATATATGTGTGTGTATACACACACACACACACACACACACACACACACACCATGGAATACTATACGGCCATAAAAAGGAACAAGATCATGTCCTTTGCAGGGACATGGATATAGTTGGAAGCCTTTATCCTCAGCAAATGAATACAGGAACAGAAAACCAAACACCACATTTTCTCACTTATAAGTGGGAGCTGAATAATGAGAACACATGGACACTTGGAGGGGAACAACACACACTAGGGGCGTATAGTAGGTTTGGGGGTGGGAGGAGGGGGTGGGAGCAGCAGGAAGAATAGAAGAATAGCTAGTGGGATGCTGAGGGCTCAGTACCTAGATGATGGGATGATCTTTGCAGCAAACCACCATGGCACATGTTTACCTATGTAACAAACCTGCACATCCTACCCATGTACCCTGAACTTAAAATAAAAGTTGGAAATCAAAAAGAAATCTACCTTTATGATTATACTGTTTAGGTGCAACCTCTTATTCTTGCTGTTATATCCTTTCCTGTTCACTCTGTGTGTCATGGGCTGAGCGTGGTATATGAAAGTCTCTTATTCCTCTACTGTTAGTGTTTCTACTGCCTCCCATCAATGTCTGTAATTTCACTTCCTATTGGCTACTGAAATTCATAAGTATCATATCTTTATTGTGAATTGTGACTTATTTTATCTAATTTTAGTTTGCCTCATATTTGAATCAGCCCCTCTTCTTTTTGATTATCTCACAAATCCTATGAAATACTTAACTTTGCTACAAAGAAGGCATACTAATTTGTATATAACAAAGTTTCTGCCTTCATTGAACTCCTAGCCTCCCTCTATCACCCGGGGGATAGATGAATCCCTACTAATTATGTAATAAAGGTAAGACTATGAAAGGTATTATAAAAATAAAGGCATAAATAATACAACAACTACAAAGGATTCTGGGTATTAATGTAGTACAGTAAAGAACAAACAGATTTCCCAATAATAGGCTAGATCCTCTTTTAGTTTTTCATAGGAAGAGAAAGTATTGACTCCTTAATCCCTTCAAAAAACAAAAACAACAACCTTGGAATAAAGATTGCCAGCAGTAAGCACACTATCAGAGTAAATTATTAATTCAACTTACAGTGTATCTAAACAGAGATGAAGAAATCATGAATTGGGACAGAGATAAGCAAATCATGGATTGTAGCAGAGAACTCAAAGATACCTAAAAGAGAATCGCCATTAGGTCTATAAGGCTGATTGGACTTTGCAAGTGTCAGAAAGTATTATATCATTAGAAAGTAGGGGTAGTTATTGAAGAGAGAATTGAAAAGAAATATGGGAGAGTTTATCGATAACTCAATGTTTTATATATGCTTATGATAAAATTTATTTAAATAGATTTTTAAAAAGTTATATATATACATATAACAAACGTTCCCTATTTATATAGATTCGTGCTACGATGTCATCACAAAGTTAATATAACTAGTAAGAAAATAAAAATAGATCCAGTTAAAAAATATAGAGTATCTTTAAAAGGTGAAGATTAAAAAACCGTTGTATCAAATGGGAGGCCTATGTGCTCCAACATAGAGTTATAGACTTCCCAGGTCAAGGAGAAGCAAGGATGGCAGTGGGCTTAAGAGGATGCACTTCGTCATTCATAAGGGATATCTGGTTCAACCTATCACTGTTCCGGAGAGTCTGCCTACATTGTCTCCAGCTCTTCTGTTGCAAGTAACTGTTATATAACATCCCCAACAAATCTCTTGTTTACCATAAGGGTGGGTGAATGGGAGGTAACCCACCTAAGTGTACTCTCTCCACAGCTGGACTTGTTCTGGGTCTTATTCAAGTATATGGATGAAAAAGCAACTGTATGAAGAGGTTTTTAAAATATATTTATTCTTTCCTTTAAGACAGCAATATATAAAATTAGAGAACATAAAAGTTAAGCATGCTATGGATTAGTACTATAAAATTATGTTTAAATGAACACATTTTAACATCTAGGTGTAATTTTTAAAAGGAAAAATGATCTCTATGAATATGAAACACGATGGAACATAGTTTACATTCTAACTATTTGAAAATGTTAAGTGATATGAAGTAAATCTTATACATAAGTATACTTGGCTAACTTTATTTTCTACTGAAAACTGCATTCCATATTATAAAAAGAAGCTTAAATGTTAGAGTTTTGAGGTGAATCTAAAAGATGTCAGTGGTAGTTACTATTAAATATGTATGAGCCCACTAGTAAGGACAAATCATTTTCTTAATCTATTTCACTAATAGAAATTATTTATAAGTACATCATTAATTATTTACATTTTCCTGGTATTATGTTTGCATTAATAATTTAAAAACATATAATCATCTATTAAATCATCTAAATATGATTTAACTTCATTTATCTTTTGTTACACAAACAGCAAGTTGATCATTAACTGTAGTCATACAAAACAAGGTATGCCACTATAACAAACTTGGATATTTAGAAAGAGTAGTGACAATAGCCTGCTTGTCTTTTTCCTCAATATTTGGTTTAATTAATATTCTTAAGAAAGTTTTTGGTTTCTGACCTGTAAGTCTACTAGCTACTGTAGACCCTTGAGGTCCCTGGCATGTAGAAAGCAAGTTTCTTTCTACAGGCTGCCAATTAACTCTGTGACCTCAGAGTCAAATGCCTTTACACAACAAGTAAAGACTTTTTATTTATTGTTTTCCTCTGGGCCACATTAAACATCCTCATTGAGAAAAGATATCCTGCTAAACAAAATGCTCATCATGACAACTTTGTCCCTTCTCAGATATATCATAACACCCAGAGCTCCTAGAGTTTCACAGTCCTATAGTTACATCTGGAGTTACAACCAGAAGATAGTATCATAACAATAACTTGACCTACAATAATTTTTTTCCCTTGAGAAGCCTTTTAGGAAAGTCTTAACAAGCTGTTCAGAAAAGGCTCAATGTGTAGGATACTAGGGTAAAAGGCCAAGTTATCAGCTGATTTTTTTTTAGAAGCACACTTTATGTATATTACATGTTTGATAATGAGTCAAGGTATGGGCAAAAATAACATGAATTGTAAAAATCATCAGTGTGAAAATATTTGTGCTGCAATCTCTGATTACTATGCTCTGTTACAGACTGTTATGTGCTTAATTATATCCTTCCAAAATGCATATGTTGATGTCTTAACCTCAGTATCACAGCATGTGACTGTACTTGGAGGGTTTAGACCAGGCACAGTGGCTCAGGCCTGTAATCCCACTACTTTGGGAGGCTGAGATGGGTGGATCTCCTGAGGTCGGGAGTTCGAGACCAGCCTGACCAACATGGCAAAACCGCGTCTCTACTAAAAATACAAAAATAAGGCAGGCCTGGTGTTGCATGCCTATAATCCTAGCTACTTGGGAGCCTGAGGCAGGAGAAACGTTTGAACTTGGGAGGCAGAGTTTGCAGTGAGCCGAGATCATGCCATCGCACTTCAGCCTGGGCAACAACAGTGAAACTCCGTCTCAAAAAAAAAAAAAAAAAAGTGTTTAAGGAGGTAAAATCTGGTCATAAGCATGGGTGCTAATCCAATATGACTAGTGTCCTTAAAAGAGGAGATTAGGACATAGACACACACATACAGGGAAGACCATGTGAAGACCTAGAAGGAAGGCAGACATCTGTAAGTCAAGAAGAATAGTTTCAGAAGCCCTCTCTGTTGACACCTTGATCTCAGAATTTTAGCCTCCAGAACTGTGAAAATCGATTTCTGTTGTTTAAGGTATCTAGTACTTTGTTTTGGCAGCCTTAGCAAACTAATATGTGGACCTTTTCTCATTCACAAATCCCAGTTCATATTCTGGGCTTGTAATTCCAATTGTTCAGATCCAGTGTCCTCATATGGGACACTAGAAGCAAGACCTGAAGACAGTGATTTTTCCTTGTTTACAGAGTAGTAGCAGAGGGAATTTAGAGTCCAAACTTTAATTGCTTACCATTTTGGCTTTGAGCAATAATACCATTTGTAATGCTTAGTTTAAGGAAGACAGTTTATGCAAATAACCTTTTTGAATGCTTTATTAACAGAGTCTTTCTCCAACCTTTCCTGACAGCCTGAATACCACTGGGTGTTCAAGTTAATCTGAAGGTTAAACCTCTCTGTAGGGTTCTAAAATAAAGCTTTGACATGGCCCCAAACTCAGAATCTTTGGGAAAGAAACTGCTATTTTCACATTTTCAGAAACTTGGCCTACTGCAAGAGATCTATATATCTCTACATTTATATCTATATTAATTCTATAAATAAGCCCATGGACTATTCCAAGTAACAGAGACCTCAGTTTTGTTAATTTAGTGGCTCGTTCTCTGATAATCTTGACCTTGATGCCCCTATAATTTTTGAACCTGCAATTAGACATGCTAAGTATGCAAAGCTATTTACTGATTTCCAGTTACGCTGTTTCAGGTTACAAATGTGAAAAAAATTAACTGCTTCCATAGCAAGATGACCCAAGGGGCCACTTTAGGACAATGGGAGCTACTGTGCATAAGAAATAGGGCTGATGGCAACATGTATATCTTTTTAATTTGAGGATTATGTTGGAAATGAAACACAGTCTCCAAGGTGAACAAGTGCTTTTGCTGGAGTACTTAACCCTAACTATGAAACTAGCATAAATTACCTGATTGTTATTAACTGGTGTTTAACTTCTCTGCACTTTTGACACTTATTATATTGGAAATTATGTTCTTTAAAAAAAAACTTATTCATAGGTGATTAGAATGCCCTTTTCTTTTATATTTAATGTTTTAAAATCATGTACATTGAGTACCCACCAACATATCAATTATTTAGTCATTACAAACGTGGGTGAGAAGCCATTACGGTGGTAATGAGGACACAGTCCAAGTGTAAAAGGAAGTTCCTTAAATTGCAGCAATGAGCTATGGAAATGATATTAAATTGTTCATTTCAAAAAAAGATTTTCATAGAGATTCCCTAAACTGGATGGCAACACAGAATATGCAACAGCAGCAAATACTTACACTCACAGAGAGCTACGGCATTTGGGAAATCGTTCTGTTGTATCAATAGGAAGTTATTCTCTGAACTCTCCTCTAATTTTTGAGTATTTAATGACTGAATGCTATTTAATTGGGAAAAGTTCTTCATAAGAAGGTAGTGTGACCCAAATTTTTGAAAGAAGAAAATATTTTACTCCTTCAGGAAGTCATTTCTAGATAGAATTCTTAAGAGCATAGCATAATGAAGGTGGGAAACCCCATAAATATCTGGATTTGCTTAGGTAATATCACAAATATGATGAAATAAGCCCTCTGTCCAGGAAAAAAAAAAACTATTTAAAAACCTAAAATCGCTATGAACATTTCCAAGTCTCGCTAAGATTTTTTCTGGAAATAATAAAACAGTCATACCCTAATACCTGGGTCAATCAATATGACAGTATTTTATTGTCTATATAAACAATGGAACATTTTCAATGCAGTCATTCCTCTGGGCCACTTAGAAAAGAGGCAATGACATTAGTGTGCAACCAAATAACGTCCTTCAAACAATACTTTTTTCTTTTTCTTTACTAAAAATCATTTCCAGAATTGTTAGCAGATCATTTGAGCAGATAGTGGAAGAGTGAGGGGGGAAGAAGCAGCCACGGAATTTGGTCATGAGAAAAAAGGGATCCCAGCCAGGCACAGTGGTACCTACCTCTAGTCCCAGCTACTCAGAGGCTGAGGAGGAAAGATTGCTTGAGCCTGGGAGTTTGAGTCCAGCACCAGGCTAATTTTTTCTTTTATTTTTGTAGAGACCAAGTCTCACTGTATTGACCAGTCTTGTCTCTAACTCATGACCTCAAGCGATCCTCCTGCCTTGACCTCCCAAAGTGCTGGGATTTCGAGTGTGAGCCATTGCACCCAGATAATATCTAAAGACACAAATCTGTTTTTTTTTTACATTAAAAAAGCCAGAAATTAAGATTTTAATGTGAATTTCCTAATTTGTAAGCATTGGCACTCATCATAATTATTTAGTGTATAATGGCACAGCCAACACTATGCTAGCTAAATAAAATATGCATAAGCCAAATCTGGTCTATGGGCTACCAGTTGAAGACCTCTGATTTACATTAATGTGATACATATATTCCCATAAAGAGAGTTAAATATAATTTGTAAGTATTGAGTGTGTGTGTGTGTGTGTGTGTGTTGAGTGGAGGGTTGAAGAGAGAGAGCTATCTAAATTATAGAAAATCAAGGTGATTATAATAAGAATAGTTTCTAAATAATGGACTGATAAGAAGTCCATCTACAAATTAACAAGTACAGGTAAATCCCAGAAGAACAAATAGCAACAATCCATTGAGATTAAGACTTAATATATATATCGTCTATATAGAATTGATTAAAAGATTCTATAGAGCATACAACCTTCAGTAATAAGAAAAATAATTAGAAAAAGTCAGCTTTAATTTTGATACTACTACTTGATCACCACTATCTTTATTACTTGCTACCTATTATCACACTAGGTATCTGTCATTGTTCTCCGTATCTCAAATGCATTGTATAATTTAATCCTTATGATAACTCAATCAAGAACAGGCACTACTTTATCCCATTTTAGAGTTCAGGAAAATAAGTCTTAGAGAGGTTGGGTCATTTATCAACAAAGGTAACTATTTCACATTTTTTCCTTGCAATCTGGTAGCCTATAGGAGCAATATGTGTTTCAGTTAGTCATTAGAAGGTTTTTAGTTTTGTTTTTTATTTTATTTTATTTTTCGAGATGGATTTTCATTATTACTGCCCAGGCTGGATGGAGTGCAATGGTGCAATCTTGGCTCACCGCAATCTCGGCTCACAGCAACCTCTGCCTCCCGGATTCAAGTGATTCTCCTGCCTCAGCCTCCCGAGTAGCTGGGATTACAGGCATGCACCACCACACCTGGCTAATTTTGTGTTTTTTTAGTAGAGACAGGCTTTTTCCATGTTGGTCAGGCTGGTCTCACATTCCCAACCTCTGGTGATCTGCCTGCCTCAGCCTCCCAAAGTGTTAGGATTATAGGTGTGAGCCACCACACCAAGCCAGTCAGAAGATTTTAAAAATTTGAGCTTTTTGGATACCATTTGAATAGTCAAATACTTCTCAGGTCTTCATTATCCACACATTTCTTGTGTTACATATAGTGGCATCACTCATTAGTGTTACATGAGCCTCATACTCCTCTCCTTACCTCTTTCTAATCTCCAAAAATGTGCCAGAAAATTAAGTGATATGAAATGGCAAATGCATCTAGTCTGTATATGGCATCTGATATCGGTAAGTTTGCTTCCCGTCTTGTGATATAATTCATCCCCTCCAAATCTCATGTTGAAATGTGATCCCTAATGTTGGAGGTGGGGCCTAGTGGGAGGTTTCTGGGTCTTGGGGGCGAATTCCTCATGACTGGCTTGGTGCCCTCCCTGTGGTAATGAGTGGGTTCTCACTCTCTTAGTTCACGGGAGAGCTGGTTGTTTAAAAGAGCATGGCATCTATCTTGCTCCCTCTCTTGCTGTGTGACACATTGGATCCCCTCTCTCTTCTGCCATGATTGGATGCTCCCTGAAGCCTCACCGGAAGCATATGCTGGCACCATCCTTCATATATATCCTGCAGAACCATCAGCCAAATAAGCTTCTCTTTTTTAAATATAAATTACCCAGTCTCAGCTACTCCTTTATAGCAACAGAAAACAGACTAACATACCTTGAAATCATGATGCTTCTGGACAATGTTACTCTTTGGGAAATATTGGGAACTAGCCTTCAACTCCCTTAAGCCCTTTTTCTTTTAAAACAGAGACTTGGGGATAGACAATGCTGTACAACTTTTTAAAGAAGGCAAATGATCTCATTACTGACTAATATAGTAAAATGCATCTAGCTAGTTGAATTTCAGTGTAGTGATGTGCATCTGGCTGAACTTGAATTTAAAGCTATCATAGGTTTTATACTATGATCTTTACAGCTTTATCTTTTCAAAACTAAATGGCTATGTATATGTATGCTAATACAGTTTATGCATACGTGCCTTATGCCTTATGTAGGTCCTTACAAATAACCTTTTGATGGTACTATCAACATGTGCTCCTACATTTCAGACTTGAGACATCGGGGTTTTAGAAGCTCTTAGTGAGCTGGTACCAGTTTGGAGAATTAAGGAGAACATAATGGTTTCTTATCCTTAGTCTTAAATTGCTTTGACACTGGAGCTGATGAGAAATAAGTCAGTTTCCAGACAGAGGGGTTAAAGTAGGAGTGTAGTTTTCTATTGCTGTGTAACAAATCACCACTAGTTTAAAGACTTAAAAGAACACTCATTTATTATATATTTTTGTAGGTCGGAAGTCTGGGTGTGGACTAACTGGACCTCTCTGCTTAGGGTTTCATCATACTGCAATAAATGTGCTGATTGGGGGTGCACTTTCATCTGTGGTTCAGAGTTTCCATGTAGTCTTATTGAATGTTGGCAGAATTCATTTCCTTCCAGCTGTATCAGTAACAACCCCATTTGCTTACTGGTTGTTCTCAGCTACTAGAGGCAGCCTAGCCTGCTGTTCTGTGCCATGTGACCCTCTCCACAATGCAGCACTTGGTACCTCTTAGGCCAACAAGACAGCATCCACCACAGCTTTTAATTTCTGACTCCTCTCCTCTTTGACCTCCAGGTCCTTTTTGTAAAAAGACTCACCTTATTATATCAGGGCCACCCTTTCTCCAAGACAGGGAGTCATACAGGGTGTGAACATCAAAGGGCCAGGAACTTGGAGCCATCTAAGGCTTCCACCCCCTACAGTAGGGGAATTAAGAATCTTGCCATAGGAGCCCCACTAATAATTGTTAGTGCTTTTTTTCAAGTTACATTTGCCAGGAATAAAATGAAATAATGTGTGTGGGTTTGATTGCTCCATGGCTCCATGAGACTCATTCACGCAGATTTGAAAATCTAACATTGTCACTGTTGTGTAGATGTATTTATGCAAACTTAAAAAAAAAACATAAAATAGAATTTTAAAATAATATTGTATAAAATAACTTTTGCCATGTCCAGAATGTCTACTGAATACAGCTATTTTTCTATTCTTTAATTCATATTTAAATTTGATTAGACTTGGCCTAAATAACTTTCTGGGTGGTAATATACATTCCACATGGCCTTAAATATTTTATCTAATAAGCGAGTTATATTTTACATAACACTTTGAATAACTACTATTGATTCTTGATTACATTAATATCTATATTTATGCTGCCATAAACAATGTTTATGGCACTTTAATTGATAACAGTATTAGTGGTACCTACTTATAAGACCTGCAATTATATTGCTATAAAGGTAATTTATAGTTAGAGGAATAGTATCTAACCTGCATCTTAAATCCATAAAGCAATGTTTTTTTCATCAAAAGTGGGGGCTAAAGTAATTATTTAAAATATTTTGTTTAATTGGCAAGGATAGTAACTGAAATTTTTTTTCCTCTTAGGACCTGGCCAACTTATAACTTTTGTTACCTATTTTCTCTGTTATTTTAAAGATTATCCTAGTATGAGTTGGTTAAAAAAAAGTGATACTGATGGATTTTGTTTAGCAAATCTGTGATTTGGGTGTTTTTGATTTTTTACCTGGTAAATAGCTTATAGATCTTTAATAGGTAATGTTTTAGCATTTTTCCTTGGGTTCATTTATAATGTAAGTGGATGGACTGTCAACTTTTGATTTGATATTCAGAAGCTTATTTTTCTTTTTGGCTTGCTTGTTTTTTAAGAGTATTAAATGTTATTTGTATAGAATAACATCAACAAAGAATAATTTTTTTAAAAGTGCCTCTCTCAGTGTGTAATGCCATTTTAGTCTGCATGAAAATAATAGTATGATTCTGAGAAAATACTTGTTTGAATAAGGTAAATAAAACTTCAGAGCTTTCTTTAAAGAATAACAGCCTGTCTGATCATGAGTGTTTCTCTTATGAAAAACACTCTGAAATTTTTCCTCCCATCTCACAAATGATGGTTTGACCTAAAAAAATAATTCTGAATTTTCTTTCAAAAGCTATTTGAGTGTTTTACACTGCAGTGTGTTTATTAAATAACTGTAACATAACTATAAAAAGTGTACCCTTTCCCCACCGAAAATATACCCAGACACAATTTTCTCTTCTGAATGAATATATCCTAATAGTATCCTTTTAATTTTATATTATATATTATATACTATTATATAATTATATATTATACATTATATTAAATTATATAGTATACATTATATTAAATTATATATTATATATTATATAATTTTATATTAATTTTATTTTAAATTAATTATATATTATATAATTTTATTATATAATTTTTATTATATATTATATAATTTTATTATATAATTTTTATTATATAATTTTATTATATAATAAATTTTTATTATATAATTTTATTATATAATTTTTATTATATAATTTTATTGTATAATTTTTATTATATAATTTTATTATATAATAAATTTTTATTATATAATTTTATTATATAATAAATTTTTATTATATAATTTTATTATATAATAAATTTTTATTATATAATTTTATTATATATAATTTAATTATATATTATATAATTTTATATTAATTTTATTTATTTATTTTATTTTATATTATATGTTATATATTATATAATTATATATTATACATTATATTAAATTATATATTATACATTATATTAAATTATATGTTATACATTATATAATTATATGTTATATATTATATAATTATATGTCATATATTATATAATTATATGTCATATATTATATAATTATATGTCATATATTACATAATTATATGTCATATATTATATAATATATGTTATATATTATATACATATTTTATATATGTCATATATTATATATTATATATATTATAAAATATAATATATATTATAAAATATATCTTTATTTAATATATATTAAATATATATTATATCTTTATTTAATATATATTAAATATATATTATATCCTAATATATCCTAATAGTATGCCTTTTAATTTTCATCGGAATTTCAAGAAATCACAGACCAAAATAACAAGGTCTTAAAACGAGATGATTAAAACTTTACACATATAAACCTGTGGTAGCTATTCTATTGGTAGTTCCATTGGTTGGTTATTTAGTTGACCATTTTGAGCAAATAATTTTACTGACTTGGAATATAGATTTTCCTGATCCCAAAATAAATTTATGGACATGAATTTAAAAACATATGTAATTTTTAAAATTTCAAATGCTTTTCATCCCACTTCAGTTTGATAATTAATGTTATACCTGAGATAAGATTTAAAATCAATTGTTTTTATTTTTGTTTTGGGCTCTTGTTTTTTAACAGTCTGAGGGCAATTGCAAAAAATTGGAGAGATCAAGAAAGAATTTTAGCCAATATTTAACTACTGTAAAAATCACATTTTGTTTTGATTTCATTTTTTAAACTCTAACTTGTCAATTTCCAGGAAAAGCAGAAATGTACAGTAAAATGCTCACAACCAAATCTAATCTCAGCATAAAACTTACTGTCAGCATGAATAAAATGCTTGTGCTATAAAAATATATGAATATCTATAGCCAGCTCTGAGTTTTCACAAATTATTCACAAAACACAAGAAGGAACCTAAAGGAAAGTTGAATGTTTATTTTTTGTAATAGAAAACAAATAGCTTGGTAGCAACGTTAGAGGTTACAATGAATAAGAACTTAAATAAAATTAACATTTCTAAAGGGAAATTGGTGAGGTTAAGTGACTGGAACTGTCCATTACCCCAAATTTATGTAGCAAGGGTTCATTAACTTCAAATAAGGGGATTCATACTCTATTTAATAAGGTATCACATGGAGTTCCTTTCCATTTACAGTATGTTCCTAAAGGTGAAAACAGCAGGAAAACGAAATTACTTCATTTACCGGAATTACAGCTTCTTTTGTATAAAACTTTAATCATTTTATATATGACAACCTTATGCTTAATGTTTTTAGAATATTCTTCATAAAATATTGTTTAGCAAAAGCATACTCTCCCACTGAGCGCATTGCTGCTTTCAATGGCTGTGCTAATCTAGTTTGAATATATGCAGCATTTAATCTTAATTATGATGCCGAAGTCTATACAATGTTAATTATTCATTTCGTATGCTCCCTCCACTTTATTGTAACTCCTAATTTGCTTAACAAAATGTAGCTTTTAATTAGAACTGTGGAATTGTTGGGGCAAGGTGCTGTTCTGAGTGTGTGCATGTGGGTGTGTGAGCAAGTGTGCATGCTTTCCATTGGTCTGGAAATGCATAAGGGGAGAAGCGTAGTGTAGAAGTAACAGAAGTTAGTGTCTGTAATTCAACAGATAAAATTCCTGGTAGGTGTAATTTCCTTCTGAGGTAACTGTTTCTTGGTTTCTTAGAGTTGAAAAGGAAAGTAGAGATACCTGGTTACCATTTTAATAACGGACAATCATTGGGCTGTAGTGAGTGAGAACATCTCTAAATATTGGCGTGGCAGATCACACAC
This sequence comes from Nomascus leucogenys, assembly GCF_006542625.1. Taxonomy (NCBI): domain Eukaryota; kingdom Metazoa; phylum Chordata; class Mammalia; order Primates; family Hylobatidae; genus Nomascus; species Nomascus leucogenys. The sequence continues at coordinate 13,046,599 of NC_044382.1, read as the reverse complement.
AAAAAAGCACATGCCAAGAAAATTAGCTGATCAAGCCTTTTTTTAATCCATGTCATCAAGAGTATCTGACTGAGGGCTGGGCGCGGTGGCTCACGCTTGTAATCCCAGCACTTTGGGAGGCTGAGGCGGGCAGATCACGAGGTCAGGAGATCGAGACCACAGTGAAACCCCGTCTCTACTACAAATACAAAAAAATTAGCCGGGCGTGGTGGCGGGCGCCTGTAGTCCCAGCTACTCGGAGAGGCTGAGGCAGGAGAATGGCGTGAACCCCGGGAGGCGGGGCTTGCAGTGAGCCGAGATCGCGCCACTGCACTCCAGCCTGGGCGACAGAACGAGACTCCGTCTCAAAAAAAAAAAAAAAAAAAAAAAAAAGAATATCTGACTGAAATAGTGTATTAGTAATGTTTGTGTATTTATTCAACTCATGACATAAATTATATAACACAAAATAGTTTGGAAGAAAACTTCAAAAAGCGATATATATTTGCTTAAAGTCTAAATGCTTGATATTTTTCAGTGTTTCCCTAATTTTTGTTATTTTGTGGATGTTAATTTTAATATACTTTAATAGTTTTTATTTAAAAAGTTTTAAAATTTAAAATCATAAGTAAAACTTTATATTCCTGCTTTACAAAGAAATCATTATTTTAAAATAAATTGAAAATTACTAAAGTTTTTCATTCACAGTTTATCACCATACAGTCACCAACAGACCCATTCTACACCTGTTTAAACAGTGTACACACCAACTTAGAATTCTAGGAATGAAGCCAGATATCTCTAAAATTATGCCCTGGATAAGTTGTACATAAAGACACGGGATTATAATGTTTTATATACATTTTCTATAAATTTTGAGAAAGCTCATTTAAAATCTACAACAAAAAGGCCCGTAAGATCATAATGATACCTGTTGGTAATTCCGTATACTAATATATCGTGTACAAAAATGGTGTTACGGTTGTGAAATAAAATTTTAAACTGATTAATTGTATCTAGATAGCTATTATCTTCCAAATAGATGATCATATATTTCCTCAAAAAAACCTAGATTGACTTATGGATACATAAAGATACAGAATATCCTAATCAATCTGATAGTATTCTTTCCTAATAAATATGTTTGGCAAGTGAATTAGCGAAAGGAATTAGTTTTGTCCTTAAACTCGACTTAAGGCATGAAATAAACAACTGCATACTTCTGATTTTAGTGGTCATATCAACTGTTAGTGTAGTCTTCATCTTCTTACAGGACACCGCTTTACTCATTAAGTTCCTTTTTTAAAAAGTCAAGTGTAATTATTTAATATTTTCTGTTTCATTTCTCATGTGTATAATAGCAACAATGTATTGAGCTGTCCTTTAATTTTAGGATTACCCATGTGGTAGCTACCATTATTAGTCCCACTTTACAGATGAAAATTAGAAATTTAGGAGAAATGAGTGACATCTAAGATCGTCTAAGATTTCAACCCAGGCCTGACTCCAGAGCCTGTGCTCTCAACTGCGTGCTCTCTGCCTTCATTTGGTTATAACCTCAGTTCTGTGTCCACTAACATTCAGTGCAACCAAACCCTGTTTCTAAAGGTAGGACTCTTTGATCTAGATCTCCATTCTCCTCGGATCCCTATATTCACTTATACAGAGGTTAAATCTTCATCTTGGATCAAAAGAATAGCTGGGTTAAAGCAAGTGACTATGAATGATTGTGAATATTGGTACTGTTTGGTAAAAATTCTAACAATGAAAAAGATTCATCTGAGAGGAGAGAAGGGGTAATTATACCCTAATTTAAGAATACTACATGTATTCACATATTAAGATTTTGTTTCTGGTCAGCAAACATTTTTCTCCTGTTACTTTCTGCTTCACTAAATAAGATATGAGACTGTATGATATTTATGTTAGATGCACAGAATCTGCAGTCAAGCTGTGTGTGTTTAAACTTCATCTCTGCTGCTTACTAGCCTAGGAAGCTCCAGGAGTTGACACAACCTCTTTTGTGCCTCACTTTCTTCATCTGTAAAATGTGTGTAATATTTCTTACCCCATAGAATGGCTTGAGGATAAAATGTTTTACTAGATGCCAAGTGTTATAAACAGTCACTGAAACATTGTCCTTCGTGTATTAAGTGTTTGCTTTTACTCACAGAATCTAAGAAGCCGATTTTAAGGAATGTCTAGATTTTAGGAGACATTAAAATGTTAAAATAATTTCTTAGATTTTATGAAATATACTATTTTTAAGTTATAAACTGCTAAGACTAGTCTGCATACAATATCTCTTTGCCTTAAGACTTAGAACTCTAAGTCGATACGTCTTGTAAAAAAGTCTACTTTTATTTATTATGTCTGTTTTAAATATCTTAACAATATTCATGAAATTGTTCAGGTAAAACTTCTGCTTTCAAGAAACATAAACACAAAGAAATTGCTAATGATATTGAGGGGCATTAGCTGAGCCAGTTTTTATATATACCCGAATCCCCTGGATAATTCCAAAGCATCCAATTATGTTTTTTTCTTCATAAATCACATAAGCCTAGCTAGCATCCCATAAAATTTAAGATTCCTGGAAACAAAGCACAAAAGATAATAACTTCTCTTATTTTTATTTCCATCGTCCATGTGCTACTCACCTCATAACCTTTTCTTAAGAAAAAAAGAAGGAGATTCTTTCAATTTCTGCTTTTAATCTCACCATAAGTATTTCCCGTTGTATTCACTCATAAGATTTTCTATCTCCTTAATAACTATTTAGTTTTGCTCCTAATTCTTTCACTCTGCCCAGTCCCAGAGACTATCTGACTAATCTTGAGATGTGTGCTTAGTGATGAGTACTGTAAGCCAATTTTCTTTTATTGAACTTTTACACCCTGGGGAATTCCCAAAGATTGTGAAGCTCTATGGAGCTTTTCTGAAACATAAGCCTGCCTACCCCTTCTGTCCCTCTCTTTGAAATGAAAAGCTCTAGCTTTGTGGTCTGAATTTAGTTCTATTCACCATCTCACCATCACACTAAGCTGCCTCTGAAGTTTGCCCCCCATGTAGTTCTAAGTTCTAAAGCCACGTGGTCACTGTCTTTTCTGAGCTGCTTTTCCTGCCTCCCCTTTGGTGTCTGTCCCATTTGCCATTCTGTTTAGGTATCACCCAGGATACCATGTTCTCTCTGATGTTTTCTCAGTTGACCTCCAAGTCTGGGAGGGCCTTGAAACATGTTTCTTCTTCTTCTCTGTTTTGTTGCCAATTGGTTTCCAGTTGCTTGCCACTTTGTTGTTGTTAGTAGAGAGATGTGCGATTGTTTGAAATAGAATGCTTTGTGTGTTGCAGTGTGTCAGAAAAACCCAGGAAAATTACGTCTGAAAAGTTTTCTATGTTTGTTATCCCATGTCATCCTCCTCATCTCTGTATGTAATCATAATTACTCCCCATTTTTACCAGTGCAGAGAAGTAATTTACTTATCGCATGTTATTTGACAGAGCTGGGATTTGAACATCATTCTCTGAAATTTCAATGCCAGATTTTCTTTTCTATGATGTAGTATGATGTAGTATTGCTTCTTGAATATTCTCCTACTTCATTTGTCCCTCACTTAATACAGCAGTTTCTGATGAGGGCTTGGTTCTTGAGTCACAGCGTATATTGTGGTATTTATATTTGCTTATGGAACTCAAAAAATAACTACACATGAGTTAATGAGTGCATATAAGAATTATACTAACTTTGTTTGTTTTAAGATATGGAGTCTTGCTCTATCACCCAGGCTGGAGTTCAGTGGTGCAATCATAGCTCACTATAGCGTCAAACTCTCCTGGGTTTAAAAGATCCTCCCTCTTCAGCCTTCCAAGCAGCTAGGATTACAGACACACATCACCATGCCCAGTTAATTTCTTTATTTTAATTTTTGTAGAGACAGAATCTCACTGTGTTTTCCAGGCAGATTTCAAACTCCTGGCCTCAAGCAATCTTCCTACCTTGGCCTCTCAAAATGCTTGAATTATAGGCATGAGCCACCATGCCTATGGGGCTGACCAACATGGTGAAAACCAAAATTAAAACAACTTTTAATCTATTTAAGTAGAGATAGTCCTCGATATTTGGGGATCTAGATAATTTATTTATTTAACATGTACATATTGAATGTTCGCACTCTTTTGGACTCTAAGGCTGTAGCAGTGACTCAAAGTCCCTGTTCTAGTGGACCTTACATTCTAGTGGAGGAGACAAACAATAAATTAACCAGTGAGTGTCTCTACAGGGCCATCTCTGTAGGGCTGTCCATCACAGTAAGTGCTTCAAAAAACAGCAGGTAGGATAACATTTGAAGTAGAGCGATGGAAGTATTGGCGACCAGTTTTATGCCAACTATGTGAGACTAAAATATGTGAAATAATTTTGTGCATAATGCAAAAATATCTAGAAAATTATTAATGTAGAGAGTGACTCTGTGCTCTGAAAAGGCTTTTTAGCAAGTTATTGAAGGATGGTAGTATAGTTAGGAATGCAGATCTTGGCATCAGATCATCCTTTTCCATCACTTTATAGCTGTGTATTCTTGGCCACATTACTTAACTCTATGAGCCTTATTTTTCCTCACTAATTAAATGGGGTAACAGTACCCCTCCAAGCGTGCTGTAAAAATTGAGAGTGACTATAGGCGAAGTGTTGGCATAGTTCTTGGTGCATAGTGAGTTCCGCTGGAATAGCAATGTTAGTGGCAGAGGTAGTAGTTGTAGTAGAAATTATTGTTGTTATTATCAATATAGCTTTGGAGGCCCACTGAGTATTTCTTTTTTTTTTTTTTTTTTTTTTTTTTTTTGAGATGGAGTTTCACTCTTGTGGCCCAGGCTGAAGTGCAATGGTGCAATCTCGGTTCACTGCAACCTCTGTCTCCAGGGTTCAAGCTATTCTCCTGCCTCAGTCTACCTAGTAGCTGGGATTACAGGCACCTGCCACCACACCCAGCTAATTTTTTTTTTTTTTTGTATTTTTAGTAGAGACAGGTTTTTACTATGTTGGTCAGGCTGGTCTCGAACTCTTGACCTCAGGTGATCCACCTGCTTCAGCCTCCCAAAGTGCTGGGATTACAGGTGTGAGCCACAGTGTCTGGCCAGAGACCCACTGAATATTTCTATGCTTTCGATTTTTCACGTGTTTCTTTTTTTCCCCCAACTCCTCGTAGATGTAGGAAGTGTAAATAATATATGTGAAGCACTTTGTATAAAGACAAGTTTTTTTCCATTGTTATCTGAGGTGTCAGAAATGAAACCTAATTCTGGAGGTTTTCTGAGAGCAGAATTTCCATTTTACTATTCAGTGGGAGTTCTTGCTTGGAGATGTTTTCCAAAGCCAGTCCTAACGTATTGAGCTTCCATTTGAATAGCTGCCAGAGACCAACTGAAGAGAGGAAGCACATCTCACAGTGCCTGGAGCTCCAGGAGGTGCTCAGGCCCTGCTACCCAGGTGGGGCTGTCACCAGCTGACTCTCAGTGCAGAGATGATATGAACACCCATGAGTCAATTCCCTCTTGTCTCAACAAAGCAATAGTGGGCAGCTCTCTGCTGTGCTCAGTGACTGCACGCATACAGGCACCTCTCCCATGCCCATAGGTTTGCTGTAAGCTTTCAGTTAACATTTGTGCAGGCATAATATGCTGTTTTTTTTTTTAAATAAATACGTTAAAAATCTCATTTTTAATCATCTCCCACCTGTACCTGTTTGGTTTACCCCAAAACTCCTTTAGGGAAGTTTTAATTATTTTTTAAAAATATCTCACCCCTAGGTGCCTGGTCTACTGTTCCTCACACACTAGAAATTCCATAATTGTTCATGGTTAACTAACTGCCTAACTAGGTACTCTATGACTTTTCATTGTTAACTAACTACAATTAACTGACTAATTAGAACACAATTTGGGATACTAACTCCTCTCATGATTATAGTAAAAACAATATTATCTTAATTAGCTTTTACCAAAAAGACTCTGACATTGTTTTCTAATAATAAGTTTTTCCCTACACTCTGGTTAAACTAAATACAGAAGTTAAATATGTAAAACCACATTAAAATATGTTGGAGCTTGTTTATTAGCCCTCTCTCTCTCCTCCTTCCGTCTCCTCCTTCCTCTCTGCCTTACCTCATTATAAAAATGTTTTACTGGCTGGGCACAGTGGCTCATGCCTGTAATCCCAGCACTTTGAGAGGCTGAGGCGGGCAGATCACAAAGTCAAGAGATCGAGACCATACTGGCCAACATGATGAAACCTCGTCTCTACTAAAAATACAAAAATTAGCCAGGTGTGGTGGCATGTGCCTGTGGTCCCAGCTACTCAGGAGGCTGAGGCAGGAGAATCGCTTGAACCCGGGAGGCGGAGGTTGCAGTGAGCCGAGATTGTGTCTCTGCACTCCAGCCTGGGTGACAGAGTGAGACTCCATCTAAAAAAAAAAAAAAAAAAAAAAGTTTTTCTTTAATAGTAATAGTTTTAAATATATTCAGGAAATATAATCTTTGGGAATCTGTTGCTTTGTTAAGAAAAACGAATGGAACTTCTTATTCCAACAGAAAAGTAAAAGAAAATATGCACAGACCTGATTCAAATGCTGGGGTTTGTTTGTTTGTTTTGTTTTGTTTTGTTTTGTTTTGTTTTTAGGTGTGTTATTTCTTTTTTCATGTTGTTAAGCAAAGTGTTAATTAGGAGACACTCCAGGACTCACAGTCCTCCAATATTACTGGGTCCAGGAGCACTGGAGCCAGCAGTGGCTTTCTTGGTGGTGACACATCATGCTACTTTACATGGGGCGGGGGTGGGGGGCTGAGGTTTCAAGTCAGATTTAGAGACGTAGGCATTACACTGTCTAAAAATAGAAACACTGTATAAGTGATGTGCTCATTAACTTTGGAGGACCAATGCCAGCAAGCCCAAGGAAGGACATTGTGACTAAGTAGAATGAAAAAAGTTTCAAGGAACAACAAAGTTGAAAAGCATTTTCTGATTTTTTTAATGTGTCATAGAAGGAAAGTATATGATGGGAACAATAATTTTTACATATTTTGCTAACATATCAAACAATTTTACATATTTTTATCATAATTATTCAAGTATTTTATACATATGAAGATGCTGGAAAAGGGCACGTAGTGGAAGAGGATGGATGTCTTAATGCTCTTTGGGTTTCAAGTCACAGAAACCTACTGGCACTTGTTTACACAAAAATAAGGAATTTGCTATTAAATACAAGGCTAGCTCACGGAATTGGAAGGGAAGAAAGACACTTCCACCTTAGGAGAAACAGAAGGAGACTTAGAAAGCGATCCAGTTCCATGACCTCGGACTCCTTTAAGTTGCATAGTCTTACATCTTTGTTTCATCTTTTCTTTGCTGTTTGCACTGCACTTGAGAGGCAGAACTCTACCCCGTGGTTCCAAGTAACCTACCTTTAGTTCACAGGCCCAGCAAAATTTGATCTGCCTCTGTATGTCCAATTCCAGCTCATGAAGAGGAAATGTGATTTTTCTCTCCTGGGACAAATATCCAGCCCCAGTCCAGTTGAGGATCTTCAGGGAGCAGGGCCATGGAGTACAAAATAGGGTTGCTGGAGTCTAACCTTCTATATGAGGGTACAATTCTTATGGAGAAAGGAGGCCCCGTCTGGGAGTACACTCCAAAGATATCTACTACAAAAGAGACTAATTGGTACATGAGACAATGGTGAGAGGGAGAACATGAGTGAGATTTCATTTTTGAAATAGTCATAGAATTAAGACAGGCAGGGAAGTCTGCTGGATACTATTGTGTTAAAAGTGAACATTTAAAATGGCTGCTGTTTAAAATTTGATTTAAAGACCCTGTCAAACCCTTTGAGATGACTTATAAATATCTAATAAGGTTGTTCTTTCCCTCAACTGTATAAATGACAAGAAACCTGTGGTATGGACATTTCTAAGAAGTATAATTACCATTATCTCTATGAGATGTGTTCTAAGGTTAATGATCACTACCTGGGATTTACTATCCCTGACTATAGCACTGAACGATCATTTTTCTTCACACAATTTATAGAAAGTTGCTTAAAGTTTGAAACCAAAATGTCTAATTAAAAAAAACTGATTAGTCAGCTCAGATAAAATGGACACTACATAATGATAAAATGGCTAACAATGTAAGTACTATTCTTATTTATAAGAAATATTTATATTTCTTATTTTTTATCAAATGAAAACTAAAGAAAAATAAGGAAACATTCTCAGAGTGGTTTGGGAGGATAACAGAATTCTTCAAAATTTAAAATTTGAAGTTACCACTTTAAAGCTCTTTGATCGTCATTTTCCCAATGAACTTATTCAATATTATTAATGATGATATCTAGTTGAATTCTATCTCCTGAATGTTATTTACACATGCTCTCTCATATTTTCTCACTTTAAAAGACTTGAATTGAGATATGCATATATTATTGATTTCTACAGTGAATTTTTAAATACACTGTTTAGAAGTCCCAGAGACATTTTTTCTTAATGAATTAGAATTCAACTTGCAAAAGAGAAAAATGAGTGATTAAAAATAGCCCATACATTTCTTCTCATAGTTTATAGTAGACTCATTTTAATTTTCAAATGGTTTAAATACTTCAGTCTACCCTTTTGTACAAATAAATGATAGGAACTATGACAAATTAGCAATTGTTGTGCCAATGACTTTGAAACCTATGAGTAGAAGATATTAAATAGTTATCAATTTCTGGTTATCACATTTTTGTTTTAAATCTAATTTTAGGCTGCCACAATTGTTTATTTAAAAATTCTATACTTCAGAAGAGCACATTTTCAAGAGTTACAAGAATGTTTTTCTTTAAAATACTCTGGTTAGTGCTGGATTAAATATAATATTTCAAGTTGGTCAAACATTTCCCAAACTTTTAAACTGTCAGAGTTTTAAAAGGTAATGTTGTTCAGGCTTATCTAATGGTTATCTTAATTAAAGGAGAAGGAAAATCTTAAATTAATGTCTTGATCGGGCCACATGGTTATAAGTTAAATAATTCATTTTCTTTGCAAATATGACGTCTCTGTGTCCACAAAATCTGTCTCAGATTGACTGTTTCCTTGACAATAGAGAACTGAGCAATGATACCGATTAGCAGATAAAAGATAGTTCCTGAAATCTCGAGGCATGTCTTTAAAAATAAAGTTTTAAAATCTTATTTGAAAGTTTTTCAAAAATAGTTTATTTTTGCTCTTATTGACTGCATCATTAGGTACTCAAAACTTAACTAGTGTTTGCCACACAGAATATTCTCTTGAAACAAATTTAAAGTAGCATGAATGCTCTTCATATATGATAATGGCTCAAGAAATGAAAAAATTAATTGCTGTTACACTTCATATGATATTGTGACTGGATTGGTTCTATCACAATTGTTTGGGAAAATTACTGTAACCTTCCTTATTCTCAGTAAAAATAGTTGTTTTTTTAGATGTATTAACACTGAGGCAAAAATTGTCTTTAAAAACATAACACTGTCAATGATAGAAATAGATAAGTATATATTGATGTTTATGAAGAAATTATTTTGTAACTGGCATACGGTTTGGGGAATAAAAATAAAAGACCAGTAATAGAAATTTATTTGGAGAACTAATCTCCTCTGAAATGCTTTATTTTGCAAAATGGCTTCCAAAATTATTATGCCAAAGAAGATTATCACATTTTGTGTAATTCATCAGCAATTGACCTATTAAACAACTCTAATTGTGCTTCTCAATTATATTAACGCAAAGCTAAGTTAGATATACTAGAATATATTGTGATTTTAAACATATCTAAGCAAAAAGCTGGGGAAGAAAAATGTGCTGTGCATAATTATTCAACACACACAAAAAAGTCCGGATTCCATTGACTTAGTACCTTTGCCAGGTTTTCTGGGTACAAAGTCAAAAATTCTCAGCTTTATAATTTATAAATAAAAAATGTTTGATAGAATGTAGACAAAACATTCAGGTGGATGATCGCATTTTTCACTTTTCTTTCAGTAGCATTTTGTAGACAAAATCTCTAAGTAAATTTGGAGAGTGGAACATTTTTATTAGAGCTGATATTTCTTATGCATTGTATGACCAAACTTTAATCGTCCTGCCATTTATAAAGTTAGAAGTACTCTAATATTATCTATAGTGATCTAAAAGAAAAACAGGCACCCTCAAATTTTGTACTATGCTTAGTTTTTGTCTTAGTATAATAGATTGTAATATTTTCAAATACGCCTTCTGTTGAATGGCTCATTCATATTTGAACTGCCTGCTTATGAAAGGGAAGTTAGGAACACAAGTGCCTGCATAGAAAATGGGCAACTTATTGGGTTTGGCACCAGCATATAATAGGCCCCTTTTCTATATCAGTGGCAGAACTACTGGCTCAACATGGAAGTTCAGACAGAATATGTGTTTGTTTCTCTTGTCAAAGGGATATATATTAAATGTTATATTTTAAACTTTATGACCAACACTAATACCTTCCACAGAAAAATTACTGGAGTAATTTCTACGCTGTCCACTCATTCTTTCATTCATTGGTCACGTATTACTTAAAATGTGGTTATATAATACCTACCACAGTTAACAGCGTGAATTTGGTAGCTAGACTGTCTTGAGTTTGAATCTCAGCTTCACTTCTTGCTATGAGATTTCTGTTCCTCCATTTCCTCATCTGCAAAGTTGAAGATAAAATAGTGCCTATCTGTATTAGTTTGTTCTCACACGGCTATAAAGATATTATCCGAGACTGGGTAATTTATAACAAAGAGATGTTTAATTGACTGACAGTTCTGCCGAGACTGGGTAATTTATAACAAAGAGATGTTTAATTGACTGACAGTTCTGCATGGCTGGGGAGGCCTCAGGAACCTTAAAATCATGGTAGAAGGCAAAAGGGAAGCAAAGATCTTTTTCACATGGAGGCGAGAAAGACAGCCTGCCAGAGCAGGGAATATTGCCTTAGATAGACATCCGATCTTGTGAGAACTCAGTCATTATCACGAGAACAGCATGGAGCAAACCACCCCCCGTAATCCAATCACTTCCCACCAGGTTGCTCCCTAAACACCTGGGGATTACAATTCAAGATGAGATTTGGGTGGGGACACAAAGCTTAACCATATCACTATGTTATAGGGTTGTGTTGAGCATTCAATGTGTACAGCCTTTCAGACTGTGCCTGGTTAATAATAAGTGCTATGTAAGTGTGCTATTGTTATTTTTGTTACTCTGACTACAAATCTTTAGGTGTTAATTGGGTCAATGTTTTAGGAAAAAAAAAAAACTCTATGAAAGATGTTATAATGGAAATAACTAGGGTAGTGAACAGAATGCCAGGATGATCACCATGGGTAGGATCTCAAAGCAAGGCCTTTTTATGGAAAAAAACAGAAAGATGACACTGATAGAATCATTGAGACCAAAAGGATATTGTCATTCATGAGATAGGCCAAGAGGAAACTTCTAGAAAGAGGGACTAGAAGTAACAGTCCTACATATGGGGAAAAAAACAAGTTTCAAGGATGTAAGGAAGGTCAGACAGTGTAACTGAAGACAAGTGCATGGTGATGAGAGCTAGTTAGAGAAGGAGGAAAACCGGGTCAGTCCTGTCATGCAAGCCTTTGTAAGGATTCGAATTTTATTCTACTCAATGGTTGTGTTCCATGGAAAACAGATCCTGAGACTGAGTTTTGCAGACAGGAAGTTTGTTGCTGAGCTCTGTAAAGAATAACACTTAAGTCAGAGTAAGGAAAATACCACTGGTAGAGAAAAGGAGCTGAACTGTGAAGTGGTCACCACAAATGTCTTGCTCAGCTGTTCCCAAGGGGGGCTGTGGTGCTGCGATGGCTCTGTAAGTTATCTTGCATTTAGGCAATGGGGCCGGCCCTTTATAACCCTACATCAACCAGTCATTGCATCCTAGCTGTCCCTGGGAAGGGGACATAACCTTGGGGGTAGGGTATCTTCTGCCCTGTATATAATTCCTGGAGAGGGATACTAAGAGCTTTTTATTACCTACAGACTGTAGGATGAGCTCTCCCCTCCTGAAGGGTGACCTTGGGAGGGTAGCGCAGTGTCCACTATAAATGGAAGCCATTCCAGGATTTAACAGAGAAGTCAACTCCTAATTTATTCCAGAAATAATCTTTGAACACCTACTTTGAGACAGATTTTATACTAGGGCCTGAAAATACAATGTGTAAGTAAGGCGTGAAGCCAACCGTCTGGTGAAGAATTACGTCAGACAAATGGACAAGACAGCGCTGTGCAATGAATATTATAAGAAATGTAGTTTAAGGCCGGGCACAGTGGCTCACACCTGTAATCCCTATACTTTGGGCAGCCGAGGCGGGAGGATCACCTGAGGTCAGGAATTTTAGACCAGCCTGGCCAACATGGTGAAACCCTGTCTCTACTAAAAATACAAAAAATTAGTCGGGTGTGGTGGCATATGCCTGCAATCCCAGCTACTCAGGAGGCTGAGGCAGGAGAATCGCTTGAACCTGGGAGGCAGAGGTTGCAGTCAGCCAAGACCATGCCATTGCAATCCAGCGGGGGTGACAAGAGTAAAACTGCATCTCGAAAAACAAAAAACAAAACAAAACAAAAGAAATATAGTTTAAGATGCTATGGGAACAAGGAGAAGCATTTAACTGAGCATAGAGGGGAAAAAAGGAGTTGGAGATGATGGAAAACCTCTGGGAAAGCATGTGGTATTTGAAACAGAACCTAAAGGATGACTGGGGATTATTCTCATAAAGGGTAGGGGTATGTTCCGGGAAAAATGCTAGCACTCACAAAATACCAGCCATGAGACAAATATGAATGTAGTTCCTTGTGGGTGGAGCAAGGAGTGTGATCCCTTAATGATTCAGGAAACCCTACCTAACCTCTCAGGAAAGAGGAGAAAGATCATAGAATGTGACAACTGCAAGTGACCTTAGACATCTTTGGGTTCAAGCTCTTCATTACATAGATGTAAAAAGGGAAGCAAATATGCTCAAGAAATTGTTCAAGGTTTAACGCTAATGAATGGCATATGAGAGATGAGACTCCAGGCCTGACATGTAATCTGAGAGTCTACAAGCTTTTACCCGAACTCACTTAGCATCATAAGACATGCAGATGCAGCTGCAACACTTACCATAATGGGATGCACACAGCAAGGGTTTAATAAATACTTGATTAGGGATATAGATCAGTTGATATAGCCCAAGGGCTTTTTATTAATGAGTAGGGTGGAGTCAGAGAATGACATTAGATTTACAATCTCAATATAATAAGGATGACTAAGCCATGTATTTCTTGGGTGTGAGAGAATACTAATTATACAACTGTGTTCTCTATAGTGTATTTTCTCTGGTTTAGAAGTCTGTAGGAATTGTTTTTTTCCCTGAAGTCATCTAGTAAGAGAATTACAATTCGTTACAATAGTACAATTATTTACCTGTAGTTAACTTCTTCAATACAACATATAGATGAATTATCACCAAGTATCTAAACTGTGTTTGAGAGCATTTGATTTTAAATGAGGGTTGTGTGTCACAATGAAAACTAACTTTTCGGAGATCCAAAAGGTAGGGTGGCCTCCTCCAGAGTAGCTAAACTAGGTACAGCTAGAGGCTCCTAAGGCTTCCCCGAGAGACATAAGCCATAGTTACTAAGGTGCCAAGGACAACAAAAGAGGCTGTCAAATATGGACACCAAACTGAAAGTCTCGAGGGCAGATGTTCTGAATTGCAGGTGTGGGTTCCTATGGTGCTACTTCTCTCAGACTCAGCTTGAGTGGCTAAGGAGATTTATTTACTTAAGGCTGGATAACAACCTCCTAAGCAGCCACGATGACAGTAGCAACAGCAGCCACTATTTATTGGAACCTATTCAACATCAGGTACTCCAGTAGTTATGGTTCATTGTTTTTTGCCCTCACAACAGTTTTCTGAGATGGGTTTTATCCATCCTATATTACAGATGAAGAAATAGAGGGGCAGTGTGCTTAAAAAGCCTTCTCAAGGCTACACGGTGATTAAAAGGCATAAAACCCAGTCCATTTGACTCCAAAACTTATAATCCAAAGCGTCACAAGTGTGTGTGGGTTCATGTGTATGTGTGTACACACAACTCTATATGTACATTAGATGACTTTACAAGTATGATTTTATAGTTACGATTTCTCTATATTTTACTCTTATGAAAAAGAATAAGCCACAAAATTTGATCAGTGCTAACATGCAATACCAGCATTTTCAAATCTTTCTACTGATTCTAATAAAACCTAGGTTATGCATCCTCCATTTTCAAGCGAACATGACAATATTAGTTCATGGGACAGCAGAATATATATTTTACCAAGTCACTTATGTGCAGATATCCTCAAATACAAAGGCCTTGGGATTAAGTATATTTGCAAGTGATTGGTAAAATTTTACATCAAAGATTTTTTTTTCTAAATAAAAGGGAGTTAAAACTTCTTTTAAAAAAAATAAAAAGCTAGCTTCCTTTCAATATTTTCCAGTGAAAAAATTCTTAGTAAATAAGGGAGACTATACATGAATCAGCTGAGTCTCAGTTGGAATTTTCCTTCAACAATAACCTGTATTTAATAAGCTGATACCTAGAGTGCATGCCATGCTGTTTCAAAGTGATAGCAAGACCATGAGGAAGATCAAAGAGAAATGGTCATGGGATCTGAACCGCGAGACTAAGAAAGAGAATTGTATCTGCATGCACACAGCTACTTTTGTTGTGCCTATACAGGGAAAGGATTCACTTTATTTTCTATGACTGCTTAAAGATTTTAATCCAAACTTCCTTTCAGTAGCAGAGATCAAAAACTCCAGATATTGCTGGGCTATTGAAGAGAGAGACAATATATCTATTAGAAGAGAGGTGGCATCCTAGGGATTGTTCCAGGGAAGGTTTTAGCACTAACGGGACTTAAAATGTGATCAGAGTAAACCTAAAGCAGCAATAGTAATGGTTAGGTGAGGATGCCGGTGAGTCCAATCATTCTAGTGCTGTTTAATAGTGATAATCACCTCCGCATCCTTTAACACTCATAATGAATAGATACTTCAAAGATGTTCATAGAAGACCCTTCCTCCTGTATAAAACTCTGTGTGCCAAACAGTGTGTAATTAATACCATTCTCACTACCATCCCATTAAGGTGAATTTAACCTTATGCATCTACAGAGTAGAAAAATTGCTCTTCCTTTTTAGTGCTGGTTTGTGCTGCCTGGCCACTGTTCTTCCTTCTGTTGCTACGGCTGTGTTTATTGCTGGGATGAAGTTGGAAAGGTCACCTGCCCTTAAGCCTGTTAATTAACATCGGCTGTACTCCTACTGTTTAAAAGTTCATAATTAAGTTGGACTACATTTCATTTGGTTAACAAGTAAATACATTTAAGGGTTTGGACAATGAAAACTTTGAGTTTTTAGTCACACATGCTCTGGTAAGCATTAACTTAGCCGATTATTTTCTAACACAGTCATTTATTGAAAATATGTCACTGAGAAATGGAAACCTTGGTTTGTAGGGAAGATACACCGGTGAGAATGAGAAATAAATGTGAAGCACAGGGCAGTGACTTGAGAGGCAGAAAAGGGCTCTGTGTTTCTAGCAAAAAAGGAAGGGGCAAACATGAAACGTAGCAGGAGCTAATGGTAGGCATAATGTGCTATCTAACCTAAAATTCTGTTATTGTAAGGAAATAACTCATCACACTTGCCTTCATCTTTCATTTTAACTCTTAGTTCTCAGATACGGGGTTTCTGGAGAGAAGCTGTAGTTATACTATTCACCAATTATTTATCACCATTTCTGTCAGCGGTTGCCTTTATGGTGTCATTCCAGGGAACACGTGAAAGTTCTCTTAATGATTTCCTTAAAAGCTCTTCTGTCTTCCCCCGATACCTTAAAATTTTTAACAAAATCCTTTAATTCACACTTAGAGATAATTTCTAACATGAGTCTACCATAGATGAGGAAACAAACTAATTGTGCTAAACACAATGCATTCATGCTAAAGTGTAAATGACTGATAACTCTTCCAATAAATGAAAAAATAAAACAGGGACAATAGCAGGCAGTGCCAGAAGGGATGGGAGAATATAGAGAAAGAACACTAAGGACTGGAAAGATAAATTTCACTTACTTCACAATCGTGCCTCAGGCAAACTATTCTATACGTAGTTCCTAATGCTCGTGAGTCATAATAATGGTTATGACATTTGGAGTGATTCTCTGACAGTGCAATTTGGCTTTAAAATCTGAAATATAGTCTTTATGTGAAGGGAGAGCCATTTGGATCTTATATTAACACTCCTTCCCTCTCTCTTCTCAAAAGACAAACGCAATTTAGTATAATGAATAATCTCCTCTTACAAATGTATTTTTCCTTCTGAGTCTTCTGCGAATTTGTCGCTTCTTGCCTACTTCTAGTATAATTGGAAGTATTGGCTATGAGAAGTGGCTGTTGGCTTGTGCTTCCGTATTTAGGCAATATGCTTTATTATATACTTCACTTTAGTATAGTATATACTAATACTATAGTACATTGCCTAAATAAAGCCGTAACCATGAGTAACACTGAATTTCCCTCAGGGTTGTATATCATGGGCACTGCTTTGAGATTTTAAAAAAATTCTCCTGGAAACTGACAAACAATAAGAAAAGAGGTGAAAGCCTCTGAAATCCTAGTTATAAGTTAAATACTCTGCTGTGGTTGCTGTTGGCCTTTTCTGGGGCTCTCAAGATGAATCCTTTTTAAGGCACACTGTCACCGCCGTCAGCGGTGGCTGTGCAACTGTACATGACTTTCAGGAAATGAGCCCAGGCTAGTGGAGTGAAGAATGTAGAATTTTCAGCCAAACGGTTCTGGGTTCGGTATTTGGCTCTGCACTTACTAGCTGTATAACCTGCAGGAACTTACATTACCTCTCTGAGCCTGTTTCCCCATCTGTAAAAATGAGGAGGCTAATGTGTCTTATACAGGAATAATTATGAAACGTTAGAGTTAAAATCCAGTGGCCAGGGGTACCCAGATGCGCAGAGGAGTCTTGCCCAGGTCATGGCAGACCAGTCTGTCTCAGTCAGTGACACTGACCTGAGTTACTGACCTGGTTGGTCTTGCTGCTGGTTCAGAAACTTGTTTTCTTGGACTTACTGGTTACCTGTGGGTTGACTCCCATTATGAGCTTAAATCTATGTGCCTTGAGAACTGTAACTACACAGATATGTCAAAATGCCAGTGTATTAATGAACCATAGGGAAAACTGCTATCAAACATGTCACATGCTTGCACCAGTCTAACCACATATTCTCTTAACAGAGAGCCACATATGAAAACAACATAAGTTTGCTCATTAAATCAATATAGAATAAGAAAAAAACTGTTTGTGATTCAAGTTTGCCTTTAGAATCTGATAACTTGCAAATTTATCTCTGTAGTAGGGATCTATGTCAACTGGATGGCGATTTGAGTGGGCCTGTCATTGGCCACCACCTCCCTCAGATGCCGCCTGGATAGGATCTGCTGATGTTCTCATGGTGGTGGTAGTTTGTTCATTTGTTTACACTCTGTGGATGAATAAACCCATTCTCTCCTCCGCCTGTTTATAACTCTTTTCAGAATAGGATGTAATCTTGATTCAATTTTTGCTGACTCAATTGTAATAACATCCCCTCTGTCCTGCATCCTGGAGATTCTTCCCTATGTCACTTGTATCAGAGTGATAAATATTCCCGAATGTTCCATTCATGCATTTGTAAGAACATGCATGCCTTTGTAGAAAACATGTCATATCCATTTTTTGTGGATTTTGCTAGGTTAGTTCTCAAAATACTAGTTTATATCTGTAATTATTGATGATGAGCTTGTACCATTGTCTTCATATGCCATTTTTTTAAATGAAGCAAAAATGCTTAGGAAAATATCTGATACAGAGTAGGTGCGCCGTGATAGTGGCCATTAGAAGAGTTGTTATTTTTCTGTTGTGGTTGATGAAATGAGATTTTAATTCCCTACACTGAAACTACCACATATGGCTGATATTATATGTGGGTAAATTAGGCAGCAGCCTAATATAGTCTGGCATGAAAAGTCACCAGAAACTCTATTTATCTAAAACTCATGACTTCCCTGGTCTTCCGGCAATAGCAAACACTCCTTCCCCTTAAGATGCTCCTTCTAAACCAACACATAGTCTCAAAGCCTCCTTATAAATGGTAGAGAGTTAACCCGTGTTTGTGTTTGCTTAGTAATACCAGCCTCCACAGCAGCACAGCTAAATGTGCTGTGATAGAGGTAAGTGCAAGCAGTCCTAGTTAGACAGGCCTCACTGTTTTACTTCCTGCAAGTTGCCTAACCTTTCTGTCTCTCAGTTTCCTAATTTATAAAGTGGAAAAAATGATAGGAACTGCCTTAGAGTTTTGTGGAAATTAAGATAATGCAGAGTGCTTTGCATACAGAGTTCCTGGAACATAGTGAAGAGCCCAAAATGTTAACTTCTATTTTAATGATACAAATATGTGGTGGTGGTGGTGATATTCTGGTTATTATCCAGAGAAGGCAGGGAATACTATGAGCTAGATAACTGAAAAGAGCTGCTAAAAATGCCTTTTGCACAAATCTGATTAGTGTATCCTCTGCCCCATGATCTAAGGATAAATGCCTTAGGCATTTGATGGTTTTCATAGAAGAGACAGTTGAGAGTTAGTCTATTAATATTAAGATGAAATGGTGATTGTTTCAAGTTAGACGAGCTTAAGCAATACTGGACAACAGTTCAGAGGCTACTTGCCAACATTGCTACACTCCAAGATCTGGCCCTCTTCTCTGAAACTGAGAGTGGAAGACAGGGACATGCTAACCAAACAGCACACATGAAAGAGGCAATCCTCAGAATGCCAGCATGTTAATATACCATAGGGTATACAACCATGAGCCAAAATGCTACATCATCATGATCATCATTGTCTCGTGATCACACTAGGTGGGAAGTTAACTTGCAGAGGGAAGCGGCCATGTGAACTCTCTAGGACAAATCACTGCTGCAGGAACCAGAAACGAGAAGTACATTAGAGGAGCGCATTCTCGCTGAAGTCTGTGATTCGACATGGACAGACAGTGTATCAAAACCCCCTTGGGGCTTTTTCAAAATATTTTTACTAACCTCAGGCTATCCAGATTCAGACAACATTTACAGAGGATGAAATCCCATAATCTCATTAGACTCTTATAAACTACCAAATAAAATGACAAAACTTATTGAGGCTTGAACAAAAATAAAGAGAACTAGACAAAACCAGAGTTAAATGCCATAAGAAAAATGAATCTTTTTAAGGCTTACAGAAGAGACAATCTTGCTGATGGGTCTGAAACATGCAAAGACAATGGACTGCAAAAATCTAAGAGGTGTGCACGGGATGTTTACTGTCTATTGTACTTGGCTCACTGAGAGCCAATCAAACCATTTTTACTTTAAAAAGATCACCAAATAGGCCAGGAGCAGTGGCTTACACCTATAATCCCAGCGCTTTGGGAGGCCGAGGCAGGCAGATCACGAGGTCAGGAGATGGAGACCATCCTGGCTAACACGGTGAAACCCCATCTCTACTAAATATACAAAAAAAAAAAAAAAAAAAAAAAAAAAAAATTAGCCTGGCGAGGTGGCAGGCGCCTGTAGTCCCAGCTACTAGGGAGGCTGAGGCAGGAGAATGGCATGAACCCAAGAGGCGGAACTTGCAGTGGGCCGAGATCGCACCACTGCGCTCCAGCCTGGGCGACAGAGTGAGACTCCATCTCAAAAAAAAAAAAAAAAAAAAATCACCAAATAAACATCTGCAAAAATTAATTGAAGGTGGAGGATGGGAGGAGGAGCCCTGATAGGACTATGACCCATATTCACTGTGTACAATTTTATTTCCCATTTTTTTTTCTTGATAATATAAGCAGTGCTTTGGAAAACAGTGAACAGAAACGATGTTAACTACTGGCAGCTGCACATCTCATGCATGCTTCTGATTGTACATTGTTACTCACCACTGCTGTTTACTCTGTTTACTACTAATCACTACTTTCAGATTGAAAAAAATGCCACAAACAACCCCTTTTTGGAGAGTAAAGTGCGTGTAGCTCTTTCCTATCTTTTCAAAGGGTGGACTTCAAAAGTGGTAGGCTCATTTGTGAAGCAAATGTACAAATTCTGCCTTGGAGTAGACATACCAATCTGTTTGAGAGGAGTAATATTGTAGCCAAAGGGCTAGGCACAGCGTATGCCCTGGAGGGCTCATCTGGAAAATAGGTCAACAGGTTCCATATCTGAAAATGTTCCCTACGTATTTCATTAGAAAGTAAGTTTTTTTGGTCAAACTTTTTTGTGTGTAAATTATGTAATAGGACACAGCTGGTTGTATACCCCCGTATATGCTGATAGAGTGTTGTGTGTAAATTGCTGCATAAAAACATGCCAAATGGACAGAAAAATACAACATGAGCAAAATTATCAGATTAGATTGGCAGATGCTGATATTAAACATGTCTGTTTACATTGTGTATAAAAGGTTTTCATGGGCTTTGATTTTAGATTCAGTGGAGCATCTCTGTTTCTTTTATGAGATCTAAATTACGCTAGTTATTACCAGTTTTGGAAAATGTAAGTTAAATTACAGAAATAATCATGTGCTTTTGCTATTTATTTTTCTCATTATAAATCATAACACAAATGTAGTAATAATATATTGAGGAGCCTATCACCAGTCACTCCTAACTAGAGGTAGTATCACTGTTAGCCCAATAATCTTTTTGAAATCTTTAAAAGAAATAAAAATAAAATAATCACAACAATAATTTGTGTCCCGGCAGCACAATTTACAAGATTCTTGTGGATACAAAATGAAATATGGCACATCTTGAACCAAATCACATTATTGGGCTATTGGTGGACAATATTTTAGAATATTCAATTGTGTAGTCCCAAAACCAAATTTTTAAAAACACTTTTAGTAATATAGCCTAATAGAGTCCAAGAAAGCATACCGAGACTATAGGCTTATATATAAAATACATATATATACACACACACATATATATATAAAGCATACATTTACATAGATACATGAATATACACATATGATCACCTTGCCCCAATTTAAAATTGTGTGCAATGCAAAATCTAATTACCTATAGCATGTCAACATCAGGCAGTGAACACACATTTGTTTCCTATTAAGAAAGACTTCTCCCCAGTGCAGAGTGAACATGAAAGCCTTTGATGTCCATTCTAGAATCAGTTACTCTGTAAGATCTATTCAGATGGCACCTCTAGAATTTTTCTGACTTAGCAGATTTTCAAGTGTCTAGATTGAATTTCACTTTTCAGTGTCCAAATGCTCGAGGAGAATCTAAATTCCTGTATGGTATATAAACACGTGGAGCCAAGAAAAATATGAAATATTATACCAGTCTTGAAAAATCATTATTTGGACTTCTTATTTAATCTATACAGACTAAAAGGAATACATATGGTAATGTCTGGGCATTGCTGATTCATTTCTCCTTGAAGATTCATGTATTTATATTTCTGTCTGTTTTTAACTCCTGTTAGCCTAAAAAACTTCATTAGCCTTTTTTATATTTCATGTCTGCTGGCAATGAAATCTTAGTTTTTTTTTTCTTAGTTTATTTCTCCATTTTTTTTTTTTTTTTTTTTGAGACGGAGTCTTGCTCTGTCACCCAGGCTAGAGTGCAGTGGTATGATTTTGGCTCACTGCACCTCCACCTCCCAGGTTGAAGCACTTGTCCCTGCCTCAGACTCCGGAGTAGTTGGGATTACAGGTGTCCGTCACCACTCCTGGCTGGTTTTTGTATTTTTAGTAGAGATGGGGTTTCACCATGTTGACCAGGCTGGTCTCAAACTCCTGACCTCAAGTGATCCACTCTCCTCGGCCTCCCAATGTGCTGGTATTACAGGTGTGAACCATTGTGCCTGCCCTCTGTTATCTTGAAATATATTTTCACTAAGTAGAGACAACTGGGTTGACATTTTTTTTTTCTATCAGCACATGAAGGTAGTTTCAGTTGTGATACCTATCATTTCCGATGAGAAGTTAGAAATAATTGAAATACAGTTGACTCCTGAACAACATGGATTTGAACTGTGCATGTCCACTTATACGTGGATTTTCTTCTGCCTCTCCCATCCCTGAAACAGCAAGACCAACCCTTCCTCTTCTTTCTCCTCGGCCTACTCAACATGAAGATGACAAGGATGCATAACTTTATGATAATCCACTTCCACTTAACAGTAAATACATTTCATCTTCCTTGTGATTATCTCAATAACATTCTTTCTCTAGCTTACTTTATTGTGAGAATACATTTTACAATACAAATGATACACAAGATATTTGTTAATTGACCAGGTTATCAGTCAACAATAGGCTATTAGTTAATGTTTTTGAGAAATCAAAAGTTATACGCATTTGACTGTGGAGGCTGGGAGGATGGTCAGTGCTCCTGGCTTCATGGGTTGTGTAAGGGCCAAGTGTAATTGTTCTTGTATAAGATGTGTGTTTTCATTTGGCTGCTTCTAAGATTTATCTTTGCTTTTTGGCAGTTTGATTATAATATGTTTAGGAATTTCTCATATTTCTGATTTGCTTTTTTTCCTGCTTGCAATTCAGTAGCCTTTATTGTCTGATATTATCTGTATATTTATAACTTTAGCCAAAATATTTTTGTCTACTTTGTTCTATTCTTCTGAGATTCTAATTACACAAAATTTAGACTGCTTAATGGTCCACAAGTCTCTGAGGGACATTCACTCCTATCCAATAGTTTTTTCTAGTCTTTATTTTTATTTATTTATTTATTTATTTTATTTTGAGATGGAATCTTGCTCTGTTGCCCAGGATGGAGTGCAGTGGCGCAATCTTGGCTCATTGCAACCTCCACCTCCCGGGTTTGAGCAATTGTCCTGCCTCAGCCTCCCGAGTAGCTGGGATTACAGGCGTCTGCCACCACGCCTGGCTAAGTTTTTGTATTTTTAGTAGAGACAGGGTTTCACCATGTTGGTCAGGCTGGTCTCAAACTCTTGACCTCATGTGATCCACCAGCCTCAGCCTCCCAAGGTGTTGGGATTACAGGCATGAGCCACTGCGCCTGGCCTCTAGTCTTTAAATTGAATACTTTTTATTTATCTACACATTTATTGGCTTTTTCTCTATTGTTTATGCTATGCTATTAAGCATACCCCATAATTTTTAGATTTGTTTTTTAGAATTTTTATTTATTTTTGACAGTGCTTTATTTCTCTGAAAACTTTAAATATTTTATTATAAACATATTACCCTTGTACATTTGAATGTAGTTGTGATTCTAATATCTGGGTTCTATCAATGTTGGTCTCAGTAATTGTCTTTTGCTTGAGAATTGGGAACATTTTCCTGGTACTTTACATGTCACATACTTTTAGAATATACCTTAGATATGCTGATTGCATTTTGTGAAGATTCTTCATTCAGATATATTTCTCTGGAAAATGTCAAATTTTGTTGTTTGGTTTTAGCAGGCAATTAACTTGCTTGGACATAAACTACCAATTGTCTTAAGGAGAGCAAGTCAAATTGTAGTTCAGCTGATTTGTTCTTAGGTAGGCTGATTCAAGAATCCTCTGAGCCAGTCCCATGCATGCATTATCCACTGGTCAGCTATACATTTTTGAAGAGTTTATAGACAAAATGTGATTCTCTTCTCTCTGGCTCTCCATCCTGAGATTTCCTTTTATTTACTGTGGTTACTACAGGACACTTTTATTGATCTTTGAATCCAGAAAGTCTGTGTGTTTTTCTTTTGGCCTTTCTGTCCCCCTTGCATGAGACTGGATGTGACCTGTCCTTAGACTTAAATCTGTAAAAATGGTTACTCACCTATGATGATCCATTTTTCAAACTGCCAACTCTTCTCTAGAATTTTCCTTTTCATTTTGCAAGGTTTTTGGTTCATTGATATTTCTGTATTATTCCCAGTTTTATCACTGATACCTGTGGGAGAGTGAGATCTAGAAGGAGGTTGTTGGGCCATTCAGAATCAGAAATTCTATGAAATAATACTGGTTATATTTTTTCTTTTATTTTCAAATGACTTAAAATATTTGTACATATTTATGGGATACAGAGTGTATTTATTTCTGAGTTCTCTATTCTGTTCCATTGTCTGTTTTTGTGTGTCCATTTTTATACGAATACCCTGTTGTTTTATTTATTATAGCTTTGTAGTGTATTTTGAAGTTAAGTGGTGTGATGCCTCCAACTATTCTGTTGTTGTAATGTTCAATATTTGGCTATTCAGGGTCATTTTTGGTTCCATTTGTATTTTGGGATTGTTTTTCTATTTCTGTGAAGAATGTCATTGGTATGTTAATAGAAATTTCATTGAATCTGTACATTGCTTTGAGTAGAATGTTTTAACAATATTCTAACAATTCATGAGCATGAATATTGTTCCAGATTTTTGGTGTCCTCAATTTCTTTCATCAGTGGTTTGTAGTTTGCCTTTTAGAGATCCTTCACCTTCTTGATTAAATTTATTTCTAGATATTTTATTTTTGTAGCTATTGTAAATGGGATTCCTTTTTTGATTTATTTTCCAGCTGATTTATTAGTGTAGAGAAATGCAGAGTTTTTAAATTTTTGATTTTATATCCTGCAACTTTACCAAATGTGTTTATCACTTCTAGGAGTTTTTTGGTAGTTTCGTTAAGTGTTTCTATATATAAGATTACGTCATTGTTAAAGAGGGAAATTTGACTTTATCGTCTTCAATTTGGATGCCCTTTGTTTCTTTCTCTTGCCTAATTTCTCTGGCTAGAACTTGCAGCACTCTGTTGAATTAGAGTGGTGAAAGTGGGCACTCTTCTGTTGTTCCAGTTGTTGGAGGAAAGGCTTTTCCCTGTTTCTCATTCAGTATGATGTTAGCTTGGGTATTTTATATATGACCTTTAGGGTGCTGAGGTATGTTCGTGTATGCCTAATTTGTTGAGAGGATTTAACATGAAGTGATGTTGAATTTTATTAATTCTTTTCTACATTCGTTGAGATTATTATATGGTTATTCATTCTGTTGATGTGACATATAACATTTATTCATTTACTTATGGTGAGGCATCCTTGTATTTCTGGGCTAAATCCCATTTGATCATGGTGTATTATATTTTTGATATGGTATTGGATTCAGTTTGATAGTATTCTGTTGAGAATAATTTTTCCAGATATGTTCATTAGAAATATCGGTCTTTAGTTTTTTGTTGTTTTTCTTGTGTCTATCTGGTTTTGGTATCAGTAATACTGGTCTCATAAAATGAATCAGGGAGATATCCCTTCTTTTATATTTTTTGGAATAGTTTGAGAGAAATTAGTATTTAAAATTTGATAGAATTTAACAGTAAAGCCATTTGGTCCTGGGTTTTTCTTTGTTGGGAGATTTTTTTATTGCAGTTTCAATCTTATTATTCATTATTGGTGTACTTAGGTTTTCTATTTCTTCCTGATTCAGTCTTAGTAGGGGTTATGTGTCCAGGAAATTACCCATTTCCTCTGGATTCTCTAATTTATTAGCGTATAGCTGCTCATAATAGTCTCTAACAATTCTTCGTATTTCTGTGGTATCAGTTGTAATGTCTCCTTTTTCTTTTGTGATATTATTTGGGTTGTCTCTCTTTTGTCATAGTCTAGCTAACAGTTTAATTTTGTGTACCTTTTTAAGAAACCAACTTTTTGTATTGTTCATTTCAATTTTTTCATCTCTGTTTCCTTTAGTTATACTTATTCTCTATTATTTTTTCTACTAATTTGGATTTGATTTATTCTTGATTTTCTAATGTCTTAAGGTTTATCATTAGATGGCTTATTCGAATTATTTCTATTTATTCGATGTGTTTATTTCTATAAACCTCCTGCTTATCACTGCTTTTGCTATATCCTATGGGTTTTGGTATGTTGTATCTCTGTTTCATTTGTTTCAATAATTTTTTTAATTTACTTTTTAAATTTCTTCATTGATCCAATGGCCATGCGGAAGGATGTGATTTTAATTTCTATGTATTTGTGTAATTTCCAGTTTCTTTTGTTATTGATTTCTAGTTTTTGTTTGTTTTGTGGCAGCACTTTTATTTTTCCTTACACAATGACATGTTTCTAGGGCCTAATATTCTCACATAACAATAGAAAACCATTGTGTACAAAAAAAACCTTACATAAATTAAAAGGATGAATACATTTACAGGTGTAAATGCAAACCACTGCCAACTCAAGGCAAGGAGGATTTCCAGTTTTATTCCTTTTTGGTCTGAGAAGATACTTGATATGATTTTGATTTGTTGATGTTGAGATTTGTTTTTTGGCCTAACATACGGTTTTTCCTGGAAAATGTTTCATGTGCTTATGAGGAGAATCTGTATTCTGCAGCTATTGATTAAAATGTTTTCTAAATATATCTTAGGTCTATTAGGTATATAATGCAGTTTATATGTGATGTTTCTTTGTTGATTTCTGTATAGATGACCTGTCCAATGCTGAAAATGGGTTGTTGAAGTCCCAAACTATTATGGTGTTGGGGTCTTTCTTTAGCTCTAACAATACTTGTTTTGTATATGTGGTTTCTCAAATGTTGGTTGCATATATATTTACAATTGTTATATCATCTTGCTAAATGGATCTCTTTATTATTATGTAGTGACTTCCTTTGTATCTTTTTTAGTTTTTTCATTTACAGTCAATTTTGTCTGATATAAGTACAGATATTCCTTCCTGCTTTTGGTTTCTGTTTGCCTGAAATATCTTTTTCCATCCTTTCATTTTTAGTCTATGTGTGCCTTTACAGGTAAAGTGAGAGTGAGTTTCTTGTAGGCAGCATATAGTTTTTTCTCTTTGTTGTTGTTGTTGTTTTAATTCGTTAAGCTAGGCTATAATTTTCTTGTTGTTGTTATTATGGGCAGAGTCTTACTCTGCCACCCAGGTTGGAGTGCAGTAGTGCAATCATAACTCGTTGTTGTTTTAATTCGTTAAGCTAGGCTATAATTTTCTTGTTGTTGTTATTATGGGCAGAGTCTTACTCTGCCACCCAGGTTGGAGTGCAGTAGTGCAATCATAACTCATTGCAACTTCCAAGTCCTGGGCTTAAACATTTCTCCTACCTCAAAACTCTGAGTAGCTAGGACTATAGGTGTGTGCAAGCATGCACAGCTAACTTTTTTTGTGTGTGTGTGGAGACAAAGTCTTGGTATGTTACACAGGCTGGTGGTCTTGAACTGCTAGGCTCAAGCGCCTAGTCTATACTTTTTCATTAGTGAATTAAAACAATTTACATTCAAAGTTGTTATTGATAGGTAAAAACATACTCCTGTCATTTTGCTAACTGGTTTCTGTTTGTTTTGTTCATCTTGTTTCATTCTCTTGTTGTTTATCTTTGTAGTTTGGCGGTTTTCTATAATGAAGTTGCTTAATTCCTTTCTTTTTCTCATTTACGTATCTGCTGCCAATGAGTATCATACTTTTATGTGTTTTATGATGATAAATATGTTTTTTGCCTGCAGATGTAGGATTCTCTTAAGTGTTTCTTGTAGAATTGATCTAGTGTTTATCTATCTCTTAGTTTTGGCTTGTTTGGGACTTTTTTTTCCCTATATTCCTGAAGGATAGCTCTGCTAGGGTGCAGTGTTCTTCACTAGCAATTTTTCTTTACTTTGAGTTATTTGAATATATCAACCCATTCTCTTTTAGCGTGCAGTGTTTCTGGTGAGAAATCTGCTCATAGTCTGATGGAATTCCCTTATATATGACTATATGCTTTTCTCTTGCTGTTTTTTGAATTTTCTCTTTGTCTTCAATTTGTGACTGTTTGACTATAAAGTTCCACAGAGAGGACATTTGTATTGAATTTGGGGATCTTTCAGTTTCTTGTATCTGGATGTTTATATCTCTTACATGAGGTGGAAAGTTTTTGGCTATTATTTTATTAAATGGACTTTCTATGCCTTTTCCCATCTCTTCTTCTAGAACTCCCAAAGTACTTGATAATGTCTCATATGTCATATAGACTTTCTTCATTTTTAAAATTTTCTTTGTTCTTTTTGTCAGACTGGGTTAATTCCAAAGATACCTCTTCAGTTTAGACATTCCTCTGCTTGATTTAATCTGTATTTTTATTTCATTCTCAATTGTATTTTTATTTCATTGAGTTCTTCATTTCCAAGATTTCTATTTAGTTCCTTTTTTATATCTAACTGTTGAATTTCTCATTCATATTATAAATTGGTTTTCTAATTTCTTTGTATTGTTTACCTGTGTTCTCTTGTATTGCTCTGAGTTTTAATAAGATCATTATTTTGAACTCCTTTTCAGGCATTGTATGCATTTCTTTTTCTTTGGGGTTTTTTACTAGAAAATTATCACCTTCCTTTGGAAATGTCATATTTCCTTGATCTTTAATATTTCTTCCATCATTATTTTGGTATCTCTGCATCTGGTGTAATAGACTTTTTTCTGTAGATATGTCCATAAAGTCAGTCGGGTAGGGTACCCTGGGTAGGGTACTTTGTGCCTAGAAATTACACCATAGTATAATGTACAAATGATTTCTTTGGCTGTAATGAATGTCAGTGCTATGAGTTCCCCGGTAACTTAGGCTGTGATTGTGGAGGCTGTGGCTTAGTCTTTGCTGGTGACTGAGCCACTGGGTAAGCCATTACTCAGGTCTCTAGGTATATATATAATTGAGCACCAGCTGTGGCAGCAGCAGCCCCCAGGGGAGTCATTTATTGGGTCCCTGGATGGTGTGCATGGGTGGTGGCAGTGGTAAAGTCTGGCCAGTAAGGCTGGTTCTTAGGCCCCCGGATAGTGTGCATAGACAACAGCAGCCATGGTGGGCTCTGTGAGCTGGGTGGACTGGTCTTTGGGCCAGTGGTGGCAGTCTGGGCAGGTACCAATGGTGGCAGTCTGGGCAGGCTGGTCCTTAGGTTTGTAGGTTCCCAGATGGTACATGTTCATGTCAACTTGTTAGCAGACCAGTTCTTGGGCCCTTGGGTGGCACACATGGGGGCATGGTAGCCCCATTGCTGAAGGAATCAGGGTCACTATCCATGATGGTCCTAGGCAGGTGACTCTCAGGCTCTGGGTAACATACGATTCTGCTTCCTATGTCCTGGGGGCAGCCTCCATGATGTGCTGGACTGCTTGTACTTTGGGGAGTAGAGTGTTGCTTGGACTCAGGTACTGGATACATGATCATAGGCTGGGTCTAGCTGGTGTTGCAATACTACAGCCCCCTGAGCGGAAGTGTGGCGATGTTGGTAAGATTCCTGGGATGTGGGGGATACAGGGATTACTCGTCTTAGGGCAGCATGAAGTCTGGTGTTGGCTCCTACTATTGGGTTTTAATGTTTAAACTATAAGCACAGTGTGAGTGCATGTATTTGTATTTTTCAGGTACTCTGTCTTGTTAAAAACAACTGAATTTCCTTTTGACCTAAATAATCCTTTGTTCAATAAATACAAATTAATAAGTTTCTGGCTACATTGCTACTTGGAGCTTTATCCTTAATGAAATTCATTAGTAAATATTTTCTATTCACTCAGTAATAACTTCAAGTTGGTGATATGAAAAATCATTTTTATAACTCATTTTAAAATGACCACGTGTCACTAAATCATACATCTGTGTGTCAACCAGGCACATTGTTCAGGGTACAAAGTAAATGTAAGGCTCAGTTATGCCTATAAAATTTCCCGAAGAATCCTTAAACGTAGTAGAGACTAAGGGAAGAGGTAATAAGAGACATAAACACATAGGAATTTCTCATGTCATGATGAAGTGGCAGAAGAAATATATAAACTAAATGCTATATGTCTTGGAAAGCAATATCATTATCAAGAAAAGTTTTATATGTGATGTTTTATTGTGATAGCTGTTTAAGGACATGGGTTATTTTACACAGAAATATGATGAATATGTTTCAGAAAGAGAATAAGAGAAATGTGTGTAATGATCAAAGAAGACATACAAAATACATTTCATTAGAGCTTAAAGTTTTGTGTAAGAGTAGTAAGAGTTAGAAATGAAGATTGGGTCTAAATTTGTAAAGAGCTTATATTATAGGACCACTGTAAACTTGGAGGGTCTATTGATTACAATCTGTGACTTTGGAATATTGATTCATCTCCAGAGTTCCAAGTGATTAGAGTTGGTAGTTATTAGGAAAGGAAAGAAAAGTTAGGAGATAATTGCAATACTTGAGGCTGAGGTTGAGTATTTCCACTTGAGGGTGAATTTGGGAATTAAAAGGAGCAAAGGGATGTTCAAGACGTATCAGTAGTAGGTAGATAATTTAGTAACTAAGTTGATACATAAAGAAAATGAGATCTTAGCATAAGTGGCTTAGTTTTAAAAGTTAAAAACAGGATGAGTTTAGTTTAAGAAATGTTGAATATGCAGTGATAGTAAGACATAATCAGCAAAGAGCTGGAAATAAAGACTGGGATTGAGTATAAATACCATGGTTGGAGATACATATTTAGAGTTATCTGACTAATTATAATTAATAATAATTACAGCTAATATCGATATACTGTATGCCAGGCATTCTGCCAAGTGCTTTACCCAAATAACCTCATTTTCTCATCAAAGACATCTATGTACGTCCTAATTTTTATTTTTATATTATATATGAGGAATCTGAGTTTCTGATATGTTCGTTTTTTCAAGGTCACACAAATAACGGATAGATCTAAAATATAATCCTAGGAAGTCTGATTTCTTTTCTGATTCAATAGAAAATAAATGTTAAGGAATCAAAATTGATGTCAGGATCCTTTGAGGTTGTTGAGAGATGTGGAGTAAGGAAGAAAATAAGAGGGAAAATAAATGAAACTTAAATTTGGGAAGGCATGTAGAAAAGGATTTGAGGGATAAAAATGAGCAATCAGAGCAGCACAAAGAGCATAATCCAAATCATAATGACCTGACTTTGACCTCTCTTTTTTTTTTCTTTTTTTTTTTTTTCTGAGGAGGTTGGTTGGATGGAATGGGAGATGATTATTTGTCCAAGTCTTTCTAAAATTCACATGGGCGAGCTGACTGTTTTATCCCATTCTTCACGCTCTCCTACCCATCATCAATCCTGCTCTCGATGGCCTCTGTGAGCTTGCTCCTCCCTCTGGTGGCAGCATCTGCTGTGATGGCAATGTTATTCCCTCACCTAGGCCCTTTCTCTCACAGTCTATAACTGGGGTGAGGCTATCATTTTAAATAAAATTTTATGGAAGTAGTTAAATAGTGGGTTTCAGGATACATTTAAATGCATTTAAGTGTGCATTTCATAATAGTCAAACAAACAGGTTTCTATCTATGCCAAGTTCCTGTATCTGAGCAGTTATCAGCCTTGCTTCTGGACTGCTTCTGCCTGAATAGGAGCAGCTCATCCCCATTACAGAACTCCTCCAGGCTTTTTCTCTATGGCTGGAATGCGCTGATTCCTGACGTCAGAGAAAAGTGCTTTGTTTTCTTGTTGGTTTGTCTTTGGTTTCCTTTTTTTAGGAAACAATGTTTAGGGAAACATATTTATGTAAACTTATATGTTTTCCTAAATTCATGTTTTCATAAATTTGTATGCACAGCCATTGGATTAAATTACCTAAAAATAAAGTTTGGAGATTTTTCTCATTTCTCTTCATATGAGAATATAGAGCTTCCTTGGAAGAACGAGACACTAGGCTTTAGGAGGTAACCAGTTAAATAATCAGAATAATATTCTTCTTTCACTCACTTTCTAGCTCCTATCCCATTAGAAAGAGAGGGAGATTAGGTGAAGGAGGAGGGGGAAGAGCTCCTCCACTGGTTTAATAACTTCCATATAAGCAATGGCCATGGAAGTCCCTAACCGCCTCCCAACCCCCCTACCCATGGAAAAAGCCATACCAAATTTAGACTTTTTTTTCTTAAACAAATGTCATCCTTGCCACCTGTTGTATGTCGTTTTTAATAACAGTTATCAGTGGTAGTCCTTAAGAAGTAAAAGAACTGATGGATACATGTATGAATGGAGTGGTGTAAGGTGAACTAATTCCTGAATCTTGCTATCTTCATGGCCGTGTTTAGTTTCCGCCAAAAAGGTTTGCAATTGCCCCCTGTAAAAGTACAAGCATGAAGCGTCAGGAGCTTTTGAAAGGAAGTGCCAGATAATTAATGCCAAGTCCAGGATATTAACTAACTGCATCTGAAGAACAGGGACCTTTTCTTCTCATAATAGTCATCAAATACAATAGGTGGCATTTTAAATATTTAATAAAATATGAATAATAAATAACACTGTAAATAAAAGGTCAGAAGCTGGCCTAACACTGGGGAAGTCGAACACTTGAGGGAACAAAACACTGGCATATTTATTCTAGGCAACTGCCCTCTATGATCTCCAGAGGATGGTCTGAGAAGTCTTTCCCATTTTTGGTTAATTTGGTTTTATGGAAAGTATGCTTCTAAGATTTTTGTACTCGGGAGGTCCCAAGTCTTAATTAAATAAGAAAAATATTAAATTGTTTAATCTCCAGGGTCATTTTTATGTTTACCTTTCAAACTAAAATATTAAGGTCTCAAACTCTGCTGGATTCAACCCTTTGATTGTGGGTTGGTTCATTGGATGAAATATTGTATCTTTTACATCTTTTCACTAGGGGAGACCTACTTGTTTAGTCCCTCTAGTATTTACTGTTCTATTTCCAGATTGAAGTAATCCTAGATGAAATGAACTCAGGAAAGAAAAGGAGTGAGTAGAATTTATGTAAGGCCAAGAAAGCCAGTGGAAAAGAAAAGTGGATGGCTTTCATGTCAAAGTTGAAAAAATAAAATAAACACATTATCTGCTATTAATTAGCAGATAGTCCAAATCCGAGAGTTGATTTTTGCAGTCCTGTTTCACACAATTGATGCAGTTTTCCTCCTATTGCTTGTTTAGCAACATTGCCAAGGTAGAAAGCAAATACTGGGATACTGAGAAAAAAGAAAATTCTTTTTAGCTTTTGCTCTTTTCTGTTGAAAGTTCTTGTTTTGGGCTTCACCTTTGGGCTGCTTTGTCTTGTGTGAAATAAAGTATTCGTAGGTTTTTCGGAATTGATTTATTTTTAAATGATACATTTCAACCTTAAGTTGCATTTAAGCTCTATAGCAAAAACAGGATCTTTACTCCATTGCACAGACTTTGGAAAATACAGAGTTTACTTTGTGCAAGATGACTGGCAATTAATGCCCAAACAGGAAACTTCTAATGAGTTTTCTACCCATTTGAAATTAAGCTCAATTTAATACCAAATGTATTATTTAAAACAGTATCTTTGGTAAACCTCATAAACTGCATATTCAGAGTCATGTCAAGGGAGTGAGGAATACTGAGCACTGAATAGTATACTTCATAGAAATAGAATAAAAACAAAGAAGTTAAAAATATGAATACTCTTTACTTTTATCTATTGTTTATTCTGAATTATGTTTTATAGCAAAACGTTTGAGAAATCAGAAGCACAAACAACATATGGAGGACTAAATATTTTGTAGGCTTAATGATGTATTAGTATTTTGCTTTGTATGAAATTCTAATCACCAGATATGCTTATCACTGCAGATGGAATATGCAGGCCTCTGATACCTCGGGGGATTAGAGAATCTAAACATCTGTAACAGGGGAAGAAAAAAAATCCCACTGCAATATACAAAATTTAAAAGAATGAATTAATGAGAAAAAAAGAATGGAAATAAAAGTTTATTATTAATACCATCTTGTATTTATAATTACCAAGGAGCTCTACATGCCTTAGAGATCTTGATTCCATCCTTCAAAAATGTAATGAGATATTAAAACACAATCTAGATGTAAGTTGGAGAAATATACAATATTCTTCCATTTTTAGTGGGATGGTTTGGAGCTGAGATAAAGACATGCCATAATTAATGCGGTCCACATGTTTATTTATACAATTGAAACACCTGGCTTATAATTGGCTGTTTTAGTAAATTCAACCAGATATTTTCTAAACATATTAAGACTCTATTAATTGGAAAACAGAGGGGAGGGTTGTTTTGGTTATGCAAATTTACCAGTTTAACTGAAAGGAGTCAGAGATGACAGATCTGAAATGTATTTTGGCTCTAGAATATTTTTTGCCATTTGTTCGAAAAAGACGTTACACCTATTCTTGTTCCCATGATTTGTACCTTTCTGATAAAGCCACGTGCAAGGGAATAATAGATTCACATTTGGTTCTGATGACTAATTTATTGATTTATTCAAGTCATTTTAATTTTAAAACTGTTGTGAGGAGCTCTTCTAGAAAATGGGATAAATTGAAAAGAATCTGATTGTCATGTGTAGAAGATAGACATATAAACAATAGACCCCTTCCAGAACAAGATTTGTGTCGTCTTAACTTTTAATATAATTGAAGGACTTTCATATGAACTTTTAAAAACTGTATGATCTAGTTTAGGCAAATTTTAAGTATTGTCTTTGAAAATAACATTTTAAATTAAATTAGAGTTCAGGAAGGAAAAGGGGTGCTTCATCAACAAAGTTGTAAAAAAAGTAGTAATGGCATGGATTCTGGCTTGTCACTGAGCTCAGTGACTCAGTTTTCACATCTATAAAGTATCTATAACAATACTTTCTTTATGAAGCTGTTGAGAATTTAAAAGTTTATACAAAAATATATGTGTTTATACGAATGTATACATATACAGATTGATACATGTAGATAGTTACAATCTACAATCACATATATCTATGTCTATACTACTATCTCTTATAGCATAGCCTAGAACATTATAAGTGCTATATAAGTTTTATGCATTCTTTAAAACAAATAATCATTTCTGTTTTTATCAAACTAAAGTTTGTATAAAGAAAAAATGTAAGAAATCAGCATTTTCCTACTGAATTATATTAATATTTGATAATAGGAAGTAAGTTCCTTTTTTATTTTGGTTTTGTTTTTGAGACAGGGATTCACCTGGAATACAGTGGTACAATCTTCGCTTACTGTAACCTCCGCCTTCTGGGCTCAGCTGATCCTCCCACCTCAACCTCCTGAGTAGCTGAGACTGCAGGCTTGTGCTACCCAGCTCATTTTTATATTTTTTCATAGAGGCGGAGTTTCACCATGGTGACCAGGCTGGTTTTGAACTCCTGAGCTAAAGTGATCCACCCAGTTCAGCCTCCCAAAGTGCTGGGATTACACGCATGAATCCCAGTTTTCTTATCAATATCATTATGACTGGGTGACCTGGGTTCTTAATCTGTAATAATGTCAATGGGAGGGTCAAAAACTTGCAAACCCAGGAGAAAGATAAATTTTCAGATTTTTGTTAAAGTAAATGCTTCAATACACTTTAAGGTAATATAATAGAAATAAAAGAATCAAGTAAATTTCTAATAGTCTTTAAGGCAATCACTTTTATAAATGCATACAAATAATATTCAGTTTCGCAAGTATGTAGATTTGGGGTATATTATCAATGAAGCCTTTACCCATTATTTTCTGGGAAAAATATTTTCTTATGGAGGGGATTCTCATAATCTTAGTGTTTATTGAATTAGACAAGGTATCAGAAAACTAGAGCCTTTGGGCCAAATCAGGCCCAGCATCTGGATTTGTAAATAAAGTTTTATTTGATCACAGCCATGTTCATTCTTTCACATACTGTCTATGGCTGCTTTCGTGATACAATGACTGAGTTCAGTAGTAGCAACAGTGACCTGAAATATTTACTACTGGGAACTTTGATAAATAAATTGGCTGGCCCCTGAGTTAGTCTCAAAATCCATCATAATATGAATAAGTTTGTAAATAAATGAAAACTTATAAAATCAGTCTCCATTCAATCATACAGTCTCATAGAACAGTACCATTTATTGCCGGAACACTTCTAGATCTCTTGTTAATTTTAGTTTTGAAATTTGTCAGTGCTGTACGAAAATAGAGCAATGACCTTGCAAAGTGACATTTCAAATCTTGTGAAAAGTCAGAGATTTCATGAAGTAGATGAGAGCGACACTGGAGAACTGTTCTAATAACTTACAAAGCCATTGATTAACATGGGAATATCTGGCAGTTACAGCAGTGACCAAAAGAAAAAGCTATCTTCCTAAAGAAAAATTGACAAAAACAGTGAAATGTTAGGTACTTCAAAGGAGTATGACTTAAATATCAGAGCTAAGAGAAACCCCTGGGAAAACTTATAAAGCCCTGAAATACTCTTAGATAAAGACTGTTTTTGTGATTGTGCAAAAGTTAATTGCAAAGTGAAAGATGTCATTTCATGATATCACAAATTTTTACCAGAAAAACTATACATTGAAAACAATGTTGGTGTATTTTTAATTTCAAGATGGAGTGCATGATTATAATTACAATCTAAAATTTGCTAAGCAAAAATTAGATATTTTTGAGACAAAATCCTTTTCACTTTGTACTATATACTAGCAGATTCATTTTAAGTAGGCATATCATAAGGTGCTTATTACTCAAAAAAACCCAAGAATTTCCTATGGGCTCAAACATCACCTGCTATCTGGTATTTAAAGAAAGTGCACATATACACCCCCATACCTTTTTGTATAAATGTTTCAAATTTTTCAAAGTTAGCCTGTTAACACGCAATGTTTCCAACAAAGTTTTTAAAGTAAAAGTCTAAAATTTGTCATACCCTGTCTTGTTCTGATTATAGATTAATTTGGCTGAGCCATCAGCTTTTCTGATAGATGTGAATCATATCTCTTTTTCATGTCATTTTAGTAATAGAACCCATGATCGGAGGAGACATAAATACACATGAAAGTAATTTTTGGTGTTTCATAAATGAAGGGAAAAAATGAGTTTTATATTCCTATAGGAAAATATCTGCAAGACAACTTGATGCTAAAATTCCAATATATAATTTTAGCTATATTTAAATTTGAAGCATGATTTTGTTTTTTTCTATATAGTGTGCACAAAATGATATCGGCACTTGAAAACATGATTTTTTTTTCGTATTTTTTTCTATAGCATCCATTTTGTTCTTCTACCCTTATGCTAACTTTTACCTTTAGAAAGGCCATGGCTAACTGGCCACTAATCAAAGAAACCCCTGAGCTAACTGTGTCGACTGGAGGCAATTGACCAGGTGAAACAGAGGTAGGTTAGAAGGTTAGGATGCTGTAAAAGGTAATAGCAGGATTTTCTAGTCATCCTGAAAACGCTAAAGGGATCCAGAACTCTGAAGCTCTTTTTGGTCTAGGTTATATAGGTGAGCTGAGAAGTTTGTTTAAATTCATATATATGTCAGTTATTATTTAAACAGCTCAATCCCAGACTTAGTTAAAAAACCATCATTGGAAGGAAAACATACCTGACAGATTTTTCGACTTAATGATAGATAATGTCGTAGATGTTTTCTTGTATCAAAGCCAACACATCATTTACTTTGCTTTCTAGTGTTATGAGTGGCATTTAGTTTAAAGTTTTCTCTTTTCTAGCGTTCCCAAGTGATTTAATTTTCTCGTTTTGCAGTGAGAGTTGCAATCATGACAGAAAAGGTTATGTCCTTCAGAGACAAATTTCTATGAAAAGTAAGGTCTCACCAGGATTTTTATCAGCATTCACTAAAATATGCTGTCCCATGTCAGATACATTTATCCATAATCTCCAAGTTAAGCTAAAAAAATGTAAGTTGAAAGTAGGGTTTGTTTACAGTGTGCTTTGTACCTGATGATTGTTGAGCTACTGCATTAAAAGCAGTTAACAAGAGACGATTCACCACTGAACATAGGTGCATTCCTCTATCACCATTCTGTTCATTTTAACTTTTACACAAAATGTGAGAACAATATGAGATATTGTAGGCAGACATTTCACTCGGCTTTTAAAAAATCTGACTTATAAGTTATATTCCCTACTAAAATTTTACCTTCCTCAAGTACTAAAGCTTGACTCAGAATTAGATAACACATATATGTCATATACTGTTATTTACCTGGGTTGAAGGGTCATTTTTGTGGATGAACTATGAAACGTATTATGGCAAAGTGCTGTCCTAAGAACTGATTATGTGGAATTCATGTGGTAATAAAACTGAACGGTTCAGTACCGTAAGACATCACTATTCTTCTAAGCAAGCTAATGGATCACGTTATCTCTAACAGAAGACAGAGATCATAGGTCTCTGCTTTTCAACCTTTAGCAGGTTTAATGATTTCACAAAATTTTCACAAATAATAATAATTTATCTTCTTTCCTCCTGGGAAGGCAAGTACATTCTGGGTCCTATGTCTAAGAATTTCTGTCATAAACTTGTTTCATCTGAATGCTCTTAAACAATAAATCAGTTATTGAAAAACATTTCTAAGTACTCACCTTGGTTAGATTCATTATTAAGACTTGAACTGGTGATACAGATCTCTCCATTTCCAACCCCATCCAGGGACCCAGCACAGTGCTTCTTGGTTCCCAGGAGAACAGTGGAGCAGTAACACTGATGTTATCCAGGGTTTCAGGCCCAAATTCCTATCCAGCCTCTTGACATGTTGGGTTGGAGCCACAGAAGGGTTTCCAAGACCCCTTAGGCTTTTTTTTTTTTTCTTTTTGAGACAGAGTCTCACTGTTTTACCCAGGCTGGAGTGCAATGGCACGATCTCGGCTCACCGCAACTTCCACCTCCCAGTTTCAAGCGATTGTCCTGCCTCAGCCTACCAAGCAGCTGGGATACAGGTATGGGCCACCACACCCAGCTAGGTTTTTGTTTTTCTTTTTTTTTTTCTTTTTTTTTTTTTTTAGTAGACATGGGGTTTCACCATGTTGGCCAGGCTGGTCTCAAACTCCTGACCTCAGGTGATCCACCCACCTCATTTAATATTAAACCAGAGAGATTTTTTAAGAGGCCATCCAGCATGATAGGTAAGAGAAGGTGCCTCACATCTTGCTCTATCATTTCCATGCTGTTTAAATTACTTGAGTTCTACATGCTTTAGTTCCTCTTCTGTCAATTAAGAGTAAAAGTAGTATCTACTTCATATAGATTAATAATTTAAATGAGTAAATGTAAATATAATGTTCATATAAATGTCTTAGAAAAGGGTCTGACACATGAGATACCCAGTAAATATAAGCCAGATAAACTATTACACTACCTGATTATATCCTTTTTTTCTAGATTCTATATTAGGCTTGCTTGAATTTTCTAATCCTATTAAACTAATTTCGTAGGATGAACTAGAAGGAAGAAAGACACATAAAAGTAAATAAACATGATTCTCATGGCTACAACCACATAAACCATCGTAGAAAAGGTAATCTGACCCGGCTGGGTGCAGTGGCTCACGCCTGTAATCCCAGAACTTTGGGAGACCGAGGTGGGCGGATCACAAGTTCAGGAGATCGAGACCATCCTGGCTAACATGGTAAAACCCCGTCTCTACTAAAAATACAAAAAATTATCTGGGCGTGGTGGCGGGCGCCTGTAGTCCCAGCTACTCGGGAGGCTGAGGCAGGAGAATGGCATGAACCCGGGAGGCGGAGCTTGCAGTGAGCCGAGGTCGCGCCACTGCACTCCAGCCTGGGAGACAGAGCAAGACTCTGTCTCAAAAAAGAAAGAAAGAAAAGGTAACCTGACCCACAAGTTGTTCTTTTCAGACAGCTAGAATCATCTTTAATACCTTCTTCAGACTCTCTCCTTTTCCAGTTAGGAAACAAATCCTGTGTATTCTACCTCTAGACAATATTTTAATTCCTTATTTCTCTCCATATCCACTGTTGCTACCAAGCTACCTCAAACTACTGTCGTTTTTCATCTAGTCTATTTAGAGCTCATGTTTGGTACTCATTTGCAGACCATCGCTTTTTGAATAAACCACATAATCCTTATAATATTCTATACTTGCTTGAATGAACGGGCCTCATCTGTGGTCCAGGTTCGTCTCCCGCCTCCTGCCACTCCCCACGGGCCCCTTCACTCACAAGGCCCCAGCAGAACACTTTTCCTTCTGCTCATGGAACAACCTGAGTGACTTCCCACTTTCATGCACCTGGAATATCCTCTCCTACCTTCTTTGCTTGA
Source organism: Nomascus leucogenys (assembly GCF_006542625.1). Taxonomy (NCBI): domain Eukaryota; kingdom Metazoa; phylum Chordata; class Mammalia; order Primates; family Hylobatidae; genus Nomascus; species Nomascus leucogenys. The sequence goes on along the minus strand of NC_044382.1, from coordinate 13,006,434 downwards.
GCTCAATCTTCAGGTTTTATTCTACTCATGTCTTTGTCAAGGAAGCATTTCCTGAATGCTTGGACCACATTTTGTGTTCCCATTTCCCACTTACCTGGCACACTGTGCTTTTCACCATGATAGAACTTCCCTTGGTTACAGTGACACAAATGGCAGTTTAATTATGTATTGAATGTGTATCCTGCTGTCTAAACTAGAACCTCCTGAAGGTGTAATGTGCCTTTCTTTTTCTATACTGTATGAACATTAACAAGAACATTAGGGGTGCAATAAATATTTTTGAATTAATAAAAAGTTCCTGTTTTGTTCTACCAAAAGCCCCCAAATCTGCAGTGACTGTCATTTTGCAAATCATCATCTCAGAACTCTCTTACCTTTGGTATGGAGTGATGCAAAACCCCATAAGGAAGAATCAGGAGATTTGGATTATAATCCTAATTTGTGACATCATGCAACCTCCCTGAGATTTAGTTCCATCAGCTGCAAAATGTGGGGGCTTTCATTAAGGAATTGTCTCTTTTAGTCCTACATTTTTATTTTCAAACTTCTGACTCTGTAATCCTTCAAATTATCCCATTCATATCAATGACTACCTCTTTTTACTATCAATTTTTTAAAATCTCACGTTAGGAATAATTAGGTTTATTTGAGAAAATGCATTAGGACACAAAGTGTGAAGTCAATGACTTGTTTAAATAAAGTTGTGTTTTACTTAACACAATAGAAATTATGTTTGAAAAACAATAGCGTGTAAATGGATGAGACCTATTTCATCAAAAGACAACGCTTACTGTGCTTAGAAATTTCAGTCCCTCTGAGACTACTCTGTTCCCATTTCTCCATCCCTGTCTAACAATTTCCCTTTTCACCTTTCTCTACCCTCATCAGTTCTCATCCCTGCCCCACCCTGTATACTTTCACTTTCCTGGATGGATTGTCTGATTCAGTTCTCACAAAAGCCTCATGAAACAGGCGCCATTACTACTCTCCCATTTTATAGCTGACAAAGGTTAGAGAGTTAGGTATGTTGTCAAAGGTCACACTTGTAGTGAGTAAAGATAAGCAGAGCTGACTTCTCCATTAGGCACAGTGCCTATAGCTCACAAAAATATTTCAATTTATTTTAAAATCAAAAGAAAAAATGAAATTTTAGGTTACTAAAAACTCTTATCATATGGTACTATATCTTTCTAAGCCAGCACAGTCATATAATACAATTATATACATACTTGTAGAAAATAACATAGACACAAGCACTAAAGAGTTCCTAGTTTTATGTGGTTACTGTGTTTTACCCTCAGATGCAAGTTGACCAGTGTCTCTACTTTTGTAAGCTTCAAAATGATTCTAGTGAATTCCCTGTATTAGGATATCACTTATTAGTAAAATAATAATTGTTATTTATCTGGGTGAATGAGGTACACAAATCGCTTGTTCAGATACATTGTCACGTATTTCCATACCCTTTATAACATATTCTTTTTTCTGCCTTTGAGGATTTGCATATGGTTGCTTCTCCTGCCCCCACCACTAAAGATGTGATTTTTTGCTAAGCATATTTTCCCCTTCTTTCAGCCTCCTAGTATTACATTAAATTTTCAGAGCTAACCACTAGTATGAATTGATCAAATAGCTGATTTTATACACTAGTTTTGTATTTGAACACATCTTTCAAATGATACCAAGAAATCATGCATTTTTAAAGGGTTTTATGTAGGTGTCTTTCATAAGATATTGAATGTTGTGCTTTTGTTCCCAAATAAATAAATCAACTGGCTATTCAGACTAGTGGAGGAAAATGAAAAAATCTTTTGTTCCCAAGCAACACATACCTGTTGGTATTCACCTTCCTGAGATCTGTTTCTAAGAGACCCTCGCTATTGAGATTGTTAGCAAGTTCTTGAATGACAAATTGTTTCCCGTAATATGATCATAATACACTGGGTGATGGGTTGATACAATATGGAATTTAATTAATATGAAACATTTTTTTAAAATCCGCTTTTCTCTTAGGAGCTTTATAAAAGTGATGTCTTGAAAGGCAGAACTGCCATGTATAACAATGACTTAATTCTACCTTCTGTTATCATGGTTTGAGGTGATTTCCCTTCTTTTCCCCTGTCTATTTCTTATCTCTCTACTAATATTATTTGTGGCAGTAGTCATTATAGAATCAGAGACTATATGAGATAAAAAGGACTATGAGAGGTCAAAAAGTGGAAACACTTCATGCAAGCTCTCCTAAAAGATAACTATTATCTTTAAATTTTATAAAAGAAAAAAGTCCATTTTCTCTATTTGTTGTTCATTTATGATTTACAGGCAAGCTTTCATTTTTTGACCTGTTCTGCTATACTCTTTCTGATTCTTTCTCACTTTAATACCTAATATTGTCCCTCTTTATATTTGACCATGTTTAAACACTTTCTCTTAGCTTTCTACAATCTCTAAATATCTGGATAAGATAAGTGCTACCAAGGTTTCCATTGGCTGTGAGACTTTAGGTAAGACTTGACACCAGTTATTCTTGTTTTTCTTCCTTTTTCAAAACAAGGGTGGTTGCTATTGTTTGATTGGGCTGATAGCTAATCTCCTATTTTTGTATAAATGAAATCAGAGATAATAATGAAAATAATATTCACTTTCTGGAATTGTTACAGCATTAATATGATTTATCAAGCACATAGACCAATGGCTAGCAAGTTGTTTTATGCAATGGGTTATTACTTATAAATTATTCACTTAATCCATGAAACAGTAACTTTAATGCATTGCAAATATGAGAAATACTATTTGTTATGCACCTTAATCTCAGATATGTTTTGGAGATTTACACAAAATACTAGGGTTCCTTTGTTCAGGAATTGTGGATGATGCCAATTTAGCAATTACTTTCCTCTAACGGCACCTAAATTAAGTTTGGTGTACTAAATTGCTTGGTTGCTGGCTGTTACTATCTATTTTTACTCTTTTCTTTTCTCTTTTTTTTTTTTTTTTTTTGTGAGACAGAGTCTCACTCTGTCACCCAGGCTGGAGTGCAGTGGCACGATGTCGGCTCACTGCAACCTCCGCCTCCTGGGTTCACGCCATTCTCCTGCCTCAGCCTCCCGAGTAGAGTAGCTGGGAGTATGGGTGCCCGCCACCGCGCCCGGCTAATTTTTTGTATTTTTAGTAGAGACGGGGTTTTACTGTGTTAGCCAGTATGGTCTCAATCTCCTGACCTCATGATCCACCCACCTCGGCGGATCTAATAACTAACTATTGTAGTTATTTGAGGACATTTGAGCTCTTCCACTAGATTTGATGGTCCCTCAACAAAGTAACTGTGGCTTGTTCATCATTGTACTCCGTCAAATCACTACTTCTGAGCCTTCAAAATAGTAGGAAAACAATGAATGTTGAGTTTGTATTAGATTCAGAAATAAGAAACTGTAAAGCATATTAGGCCAGTTGTACTTAGGGAGAATAATTACATGAAAAGAAACCTTCAAATGGCCAGCTTTATGTATATGTAAGTGTATATATTTATACAATATATATAATTGAAAAGGAGAGATTTGCTCTTAGTAAAAAAATGCTTGAAATAATGACTACAATTCAATAGTAATAGTAACCATATTAATACTGTTAGTGAAGCCAATAGCTGACATTTCTGATGATATATCAGGCCTGGGCCTGGGGGCTCTCATACATCACCTTATTTAATCTTTACGACAACTTTTTCGAGGATGTTGAAGAGGTAAGGAAATGAAGGTACAGAGATTTTAAGTGAAATTCCCAATATCACCTAGTTAATAAGTGGCAAAGCTAAAAATCAAACATGTGTTTAACTATTACATTGATATGTATGTCAGTTGGGTGTGTTATTATAAAATGTTAAAGAATCCATAAGTATAGTCTGTTCACATTATTAAATAACATACATTTAGCTATACATCAAAGGCCACACAGTTAGAAATAGACTTTATATCGTTCTAAAAAACAATTTTAAGTAGTTAATTTCAAAATAGCATTAAGCAATGAAAGAAAGCTAAACCGAAAGTAATATTAATTTAGTTAACTGTACAAATTAGTGCCCAAACCTATCTAAACTTATGTAATTACAGATCTCTGAAAACTGAAAATGATAATAAAAATGCTAATACATGTTTAATAGGGCCAATAATAAAACTTGTGGAATTAATTTATGAATCAGTTATATAATGAAAATACCATCCAACTCCTAAAATTGCTTGGGTTATGTAATATAATTAAAATATCACTTGTCCTTTAATGTAGTATAAATTCTTAGCAGCTATTTCTATAAGATGCTGTGGGAACAACCTTAGAATAACAACAGAGGCTGCAGAGTTCCATATTTTACTGACATATTGCTAAATTTTTCCAGTAATATTTAGATGATAGAATGATCATATGCAAAAACATTGAGAAGTCAACGTAGTACTGAGATTGGAAACATTAACTGTGTTAACAGGTTTACTTTAAATAACACCTGTATTTGACTATACATTTTAAGTTGAGCTTGCTGTAATTCGAATCATATTTGATAAAATTCGTTGAAGTAAGGACATGTTAAAAGCTATAACCATGAATCTTAGTATTTACCTTAGTACAAAATGTCATATAAACTACCACTACAAGTGAAATTTTCCCCATTCATGTCACAGGAAGCAGTATGAGTTTAGAAAATATTTGCAGAATAATAACCAAGATTTTACTTTACTATGTAAGAGATTTTAAAAATTGATGGAGAAAAACAAAAAATTGTGAATTAAGAGTAATAATTATATGTCTATATTTAAATAAATTATTTTGTAAGCTTTAGGGAAGACCAACATGCAAAATCTTTCAAATAACTAGGTTGAGGTGGGGATGAAAGAAAGAGGAAAAGGAAATAAGTAATGCAATATTTACTGAAGGCTTACTGTTTGTCTAAGTTAGGCATGAAGACCATGAGGAAATGGTGAAAAAGACAAGATCCCAGTTTTCCAGGGAGTGACATACTGGTGATGAAGATAGAGAATTATAATGAAGTCAAATAGATAAGCCATATGCTTAGGTATTGTGGTTGTCACACAGAAAATCAATAAAGAAGGTAACAAAAAAGAACTTGAGAAGAGTGGTCAGTAAAAGCTTCTCTGGGGAGTTGACATTTGTATGGAGACCTAAAGCGTAAGACACAAACTGAGAGATGTTTAGACAAAGCAAACAAGAGAAAAGACTAAAGTTAAAAATAAAAAAGCTACTCCAAGAATCAAAGGCATTGCAGATTTGTCTTCACCTGGATCCAGTAGCTTAGGTTGTAATTTTTTTTTTTTTTTTTTTTTTTTTGAGATGGAGTCTCACTCTCTCACCGGGCTGGAGTGCTGTGGCGCGATCTCGGCTCACTGCAACCTCTAACTCACTGGTTCAAGCGATTCTCCTGCCCCAGCCTCCCTAGTAGCTGGGATTACAGGGACGTGCCACCACATCCAGCTAATTTTTATATTTTTATTTTTAGTAGAGACAGAGTTTCACCAGGTTGGCCAGGATAGTCTCGATTTCCTGACCTCGTGATCTGCCTGCCTCAGCCTCCCAAAGTGCTGGGATTACAAGCGTGAGCAACCACTCCCGGCTGGTTGTATGTCTTAAACCATATCATGCCTCTGCTGTTATGAGCTATGCTTGAAAATGTAGTTGATCAGGGAGCAAAGAAAACATGAGAAGTAGATAGCAGTAGGGGGAGACAAGAACGGAAGAACCTGAATTCTGACAAAATCCAGCCAACCTGAATGAAGAGCAAAGACTGAAAGAAGAAAAACAAAAGAAATGGGGAAAAAAGAACGAGGACTCTAAGTTCAGAAGAACTGCAGAGGAGCCAAGTTTGTCAGAAAACTATAGTCAACCCCATGTGAAAGGGCTCCTGGGATTTACACGGAACATGCAATTTCTAAAGACAGTTTGAGCCTGCACTTAAAGCAGACAGGGAAATGAAAGAAGAGAAGGCGCAGCAAGTTCCGGGCAATGTTATGCAGATAGAACTGGAGATAAGAGGAGGTTTAAGGAGCATTCTCACTATTTCATTTGGAATGGCAAGTGGAAAAAAAAAAAAAAAAAAAGATTATCTGCCTCCTACTCAGGCTAAGGCAAAAATCACAAAAACAAGATATCATCTAACAGTGGGAGCCTTAAGGAGAAGGGGAAAAAACCTGCCTCTCGCATGCAGCATGCAGCATAATCACTCAAGAGGTATAGAACAAAGATTAGGTTATCTAAATGTATGATAAATTACATACACAGAGCACGTATATTTTAGTACAACTTTCTTAACCCCATTGTATGTACACAATTTTGAGATTTACCTATCAGCATTAGTTGTTACTGATTACAGTGGGTAATCTTGGTAGAATTACTTGGCAGTGGTGTTGAAATACTGTGAATTTCCTGGAAAAAAAAATTGGGTTTGACTGAATAGATTCATGCTACGTTTTCAAGAATGGTTGTACAACATTTGAGAGTTAGACTGTATTTTAGAGGTGAAAAATGGGTATGAAACCTAATCTAGATGCCTTCTACTCATAGACTGTTTACTCAGTTCTCTCCTAAAATTGTGAATTGCACAGGGCTCCCATCCAAGAAGCAAAGGGGCTTCTCGGGCTTAAGCCACAGGGAGGAAAGGGAAGAACATCCTTTGTTCAGAATGTTTTACTCTCCTCCTAGCACTTGCAAAGGTTGTGAAGTCCATGGTTACCATACATGTGGTTAGAATTCATATATTGCTGGGAACATACAAGTGAACTATTCCGATAGAACAAATTAGAGGATTATGCTTGATTAATTATCTAAAATTCATTTTGTCACACATTCATTCATTGGAGAAATACTTTTGACATCTACTGTGTGCAAGGTACTGTTGTAGGCACTGAAAAACCACCAGTGAATAAAACAAAGTCCCCTTAGAGCTTACATTCTGCTGTATAGAGGGAGAGAAGATGAAAAGGAATAAATAAAATGATATCAAGTGGTGATACCTGCTAAATAAATAATAAAGTAACATCAAAGGAGTAGACGTCCCAAGATGGGGGAGTGCTTTATATACAGTAGTCAAGGTATGCATCAGAGGTAAGATGACATTTGAACAGGTATCAGAAGGAAAGGAAGGAAAGGAAGGAAGGAACCCCAAGGATCTCTGGGGCAAATGTATTCAAAGGAGATAGAGCAGTCAACAAAAGTCCCGATGTAGAAGTGTTTGATGTGTTCAGGAAGCAGTAGGAAGTCAATGTGTTTTGAGCAGGTTAATACAAGAGGAGAGCAATGGCAGACAGGATGAGAAGGTACAGAAACTGTAGACAAATATCCAGACTTTGTTTTTTGTTTTTTTTTTTTTTTTCTCTAAATGAGGTAAGAAATTAATGAAAGGTTTCATGCAGGGAAGTAATATGTTATTTAAATTATTTTTAATAGGTAATAACACTTAAAAGTTTAACCATAAAGATGATATATAACAGTTTTACACTAAAAGTCCTTGCTCCCATTCCTGTCTCCATTTACTTGGTTTACCTGCATTTTCAAGAAACCATTTTTAATTAGCTGTCCTGTAAGATTATCTTTAGGCAAATACAAGGATTTCTAAATATATTTCTCTCCCCACTGCCTCACTTTTTACACCAATGTGATTGGCTATTGATACACTCCTTTTCTCTGTGGTTCATTTTATTAAACCATACATTCTAGAGAGTTCTATATCAATAAACAGATCACTCACATTTTGTATACAACTGCATACTATTCTATTGTGTGGATATATCATAATTAAATTATCCTTATCCTATTTTTGGCCACTTCAGTTTCTAATTTTTGCAATTATAAACAATGTCACAAAGGAAAAACAACCCTTCTATTTAATTTCATACATGTAAGGCAGTTACATTCTCACAAGTTAATACATTCTCAAGGTAGAGGCTGCTCTAAGAGGTTATATGTGTATGTTTTTGATAAATATTGCCAGATGCCCCTCAAAAGACTTAAATCATCTCTACTCTCACTAGCCACCACATAGGATGTAACTTGAACTTATCTTTTTAGGAATTACACTGAGCATCTCTTGATGTAATTATTAGACATTTGCATTTCATTTTTTTCCTGTTAAGTGTCCATTTCTCTCATTTCCTCATTTTAAAAATCAGATTGTTGGTCCTTTTGTAGCCTTTACTCTATTAGGAAGAATAGGCTATAATTTGTACTGTTTCAGCAATGTCTTTTCCAGTTTATAGTTTTTTTTTAACTTGCCTTTATTCTTACCTCAACGATTATGTAGTTAAATGCATGACTTTATAAAACTATTTCTGACTGCTTTGCTTTGTGTGTATTCCAAGTGGACAAGGATGGCAGTAAGGAGTCAAGTTAGGAGGCTGTTGTTTCTCTACTAGAGAAACAATGGTGGCCGGGCTCGGTGCCTCATGCCTGTAATCCCAGCACTTTGGGATGCTGAGGCGGGCAGATCACAAGGTCAGGAGATCGAGACCATCCTGGCTAACATGGTGAAACCCCGTCTCTAGCAAAAAAAAATACAAAACAATTAGCCGGGCATGGTGGCGGGCGCCTGTAGTCCCAGCTACTCGAGAGGCTGAGGCAGGAGAATGGCGTGAATCCGGGAGATGGAGCTTTCAGCGAGCCGAGATCGCGCCACTGCACTCCAGCCTGGGTAACAGAGCGAGACTCCATCTCAAAAAAAAAAAAAAAAAAAAAAAAAAATGGTGGCTTAACACGATAATAGTAGAAATAAGAAGGTTTTAGATCTAGTACATATTTTAAAGGTACAGCCAAGAAAATATGCTAATGGATATTGGTTGTGGAGGTGGAGAGGAGTTGAGGATGAAGCCACTATTTCTGATTTGAGCAACTTAAAGATGGCATTGCCCTTAGCTGATTCCGTGGACATACAGATTTAGGATGAGACTTCCAAAGGAAGATGGTAAATAGGCAATTGGATTATCAGGTCTGGGGAGAACTCTGGGCTGGAGATAAGAATTTGGAAGCAGTGAATATATAAATATTAAAAATCATAAGACTAGAAAACCCAAAGGGAATAAAAGTAGATAGGAAAGAAGAAAAAAAAATATTGAGTTGTGGGGAAATGGGGAGAAAGCAATCAAAAAACATGAAAAGAGAATGGCCCTTATGGTCAGAGAGAAACAAAAAAGTTCCCAAAGTAAAGTGAAGAGATATTTCAAGAAATGAATGACTATCGTTACAAAATGCTACCTATATTAGCAACAAATTTGAGTGAAAGGAGAGCTGAGAATAGTTCACTTAATTTAGCTATGTGAATGACATGACTTTTACAAGATTTATTTTGGCAGAGTGGTGAGGTGAAAAAAAATCGAGATGTGGTGAGGTTTAAAAAAAAAACAGATATTGCCGCATATTGTATGCTACTCAGAATGATGTGGTAAAGAAATCAAATTAATGGTACAGAGGAAAGCAGAGAAGTGTTGAAGTGATGTCCTTGAGTTGAGGAGATAACATTTAGTTTATCCCAATTGTGTTGCTTACCATTGGATAGGAACATAAGGTCAGCATGATTAAGCTTATTTCAATCTTTCTCATCAGTCCAGTTACAGGAGTAGACTAATCAGAGAATTCAATTGAACTATGATATAGGCATTTCCAGGCAATCATAACTGGGAAGATGGGAGGTATTGGAGTGGAGGCTAAATGCGAGGGGTGGTGGATCATGAGATTTAAGCTGGCTAAGGGTGGAAGTTAGCACATGAAGGAATAAAAGACAGTGGGCTTGTGTTAAGTTCAATGGCTATATGTTGCAGGAAGAAATAGTAACTGTTGAATCTGGGGAATTAATAGGAGGACCTTGAACAAGAGAAGGCAATGTTTGGAGAGTAGGAGGCTTGAAATGAAGAAATGGAGAAACAGTTTCCAATGGAGAAAATGTCATAATTGATTAATAAAGGCTATTGGGTATGGTGTACTGAGGATAGAGAGCAGTCATTCAAAAAGTGGAGGTTAAGGAACTGAGGACCAATATTTTGGAAGGATTGTCTATGTGACTATCAAAATCACACAAAAGCTAAGACGGGTACTGTCGGAGAGAGTAAAACTGATGGAAGAATGAAAATCTCCAAGGAATTTGTTGTGCGATTTCACATCAGCCTGCAAATGACAACAAATTATTTCTTTATAAATTTGCTTTACATAACTTTAGTTTCTATCTAAAACATAATCTCTGTTAGAGTTTGATAAAAGCTTTTCTTTAAAAAAAGATCTAACTAAAAAAAACTAAAGTGATTTAAAACTGAATTTACTTTCTAAAATTCTGTTTCTAAAAAACAGAAAATAGGTGTTTGCTTTTAACATTCTTAGATACTAGAACATAGTATTAAAAAAATTCTTATGCTGCTTATCTTCCGTCTTGTACCTTTTCATCAGTGCATATCTTTCCCTATAATAAATCACTTGGGACTATTTAGTGTTCGATGATTTATTTTTTAAAAATCTTTTATCAAAGTTGATTTCTGGTCTAAACTGACACTATTGACTGGAGTGCGGGTAGGTCTGATAAGATTGCTTTAAAGATATAGCCAAATAAATCACATAGACTCAAGGATTTAGTTTTGACCTGCTCAATGTGCTTTGCCTTTAGAAAAAAAAAAAATCTAACACAAATAACTTGTTTTCATCCAGAAAAAGGTATGAGCTAGAAACTTATTTTAAAAACCATATCTGGTAAACTTGTGTGCGTAAATAAATTTTACTTTAGATTTTAGGAGAAAATTATGTTTTTTAAAATATCCACAAAAGTACTCATGCTGACATTCAGATTTTATATACACTGACTACCATTTATTTTAATCAAGCAGTGGCCTCCACTATGTCAATCTTGACTGTCATGAAGCAGAAAAAGAAGTATCGCCTGAACAGACTCTAGAGAAATTCTTTAATGACACTTAATTCAGTAAAGGACAACTGATAATTATATAACACATGGGTGGGACAATCCACTTGAAAATAAGTTTAGTATAAATCAATATAAGTATTGAATAGAAAGATTTTCATTTTCTAGTCAAAACTATCTTGTTTCAAAATGTAGCTTATTTTTTAATGTGGTATGCAGATAGACAAAACCTGGTCTATACTAAGAAAGTGAGGTTAAGAATATTTTCTGAATTCCAATTTAAAGAAGAAACAACCAAAAATAAAAATGACATAGTTTAACAATAAAAGAGGTCCACATTCTTACAAATATATTGTTCAGAATTCCCAGTACTGGTTGTCAGTTCCATGTAGGTATTAAAAGCACGGAGCTGCTAAACTCCTTAGCAGAATATATGATTTATTATCAACACACACACACACACACACACACACACAGAGAAGCCCCAAACAATTTTAGACATCAGTTAGAAGATACTGAGCGATTTTTTTCCACTCAATATTCAAAACATTTACCACCTCTACCCCATACATTTAGCAAGTTAACTTTATTTATGTCTCTTATTCTTAAATAAATTATAGGATCAGGAATTATTCTTAGATTTTGTATTCCCACAGAGATGAGAGGAGTACCCTGTACTTTGACAGCTCTTAATAATTGTTACATACACCTAAGAGACAAACCCATGTCTAATTTGTAGAGAGTCAGAAACAGTAAGATTTTTATACTGTAAGGTTTTTATACCATGAAACCTCAGAATGATCATTACTGATCAATTTATTTCTAATAAAGCATATACATCATATTGAGAGAAAAATAGCATTTGACAATAGACTGTGAATAGGTAAGAAAGTTTAACTCTTTGGTTCTAGACAATAAAATCTTGCTCTAAATTCTATTTTAAAAATATGAGGTCTTAAAGACAAAAATTGTTTTGCTATGAGGTTTTTCAACTACATTGTCCTAAAACCATTTGGAGAAGGTTTATTATGTTTATTATAAAATGTTTATTTTGCCTCATTCTTATTCCTGTTAATTCTCTGTGTAGACTACGAAGACCAAAATGAACAATCTATTTCAATTAGCTTTAGAAATAGGAAAAAAAAATGTGAAAGGATGAAGGAAAAGAGTCTTTGCTGTATTCTCTGTTGCACTGTCAGAAAGTGGCTCAAAGAGACAACAGAAAGAGGCCAGAAGTACTTGTGGTCTTTGGCATAAGGCAGACCAGGGATCCAGTCTATCTCCACCATTTTGTAGCTAACAAGGAAGTGCTTAGAAAGTCATTAACTGCACCTCAAACATTAAGTACACGGTAAGTTTAGATATTAATGTTTTTGATTTCTGATACAATGTACAAAATGCCTTTGTTTTTTGATAACTGTTCTGTATATTAGGATGTGTCAGAAGCATTTGTTTTTTATTGTTAGGACAACAAATTTCTATGTAATTATCATAGAAGCACTATTGAAACCACTTCAGACTACTTTTCAAAAATTCTCCTCTGGTCCCAACTCCTCAACGAGTGTTCTGGCCAGTACGACATCAGCTCAGCTCTGCAGTTGCTGCCATTGGTAGTCTACTATTTGGAACAGACTTCCAGCACCCCCTATTTCATTAACTCTCATTGAATCTCAGCAAAAAAAAATTCTCTTCTTCCTTGCTTATGTATTTTAACTCTTCTCTGCTAGGCAGTTTAACTTTGTAACTTAACATTCTAATTTGTTTCAGCCTTCAGGTTTTCTAATACCATTATAAATATCCTATTAATTTTATCCCTCAGATCATTATATGTTTAATATAGGTATAAGAAATTTGCCTTACTTTATTTACATCAATGACTTTTTAACAAATTTTACTTTATAATGCAACTCAGCTCAATCAACCCTTTTAGAATAGCTGAAAATATTTGCAAAATATTAAAGACAACATTAAGACATTTGTCTTAGAGAATGTAACAAAGATGGAGATGTGAAACTAAGATAAAGTGTAAAAAGAATTAGTTTCGAAATTAGATTTGGAAGGAAAACTAATAAGCTAGCTAATCACTTACCTGACAACCACTTATAAGATTCTGCTCTGTTCAAGTCGCTGTATTAAAAAAAGAGGCTTGACATCTTCAAGAATTTTATAATCTAATATATATAAATGGAATATGATTTATAAGGTATAATAATTTCCAAGAAGAATAAAAGTAGAAATCTCATGCCTCCTGATTTCAAAACTTGTGACAAAACTACAGGAATCAAAACTGGGGTAATGGCATAATGACAGATACACAGAACAATGGTATCAAATAGAGAGCTCAGAAATAAACTCACGTATACAATCAAATGATTTTCAACAAGTTTGTCAAGACCATTCAATAGGAAAATGAGTCTTTTCAACAAACTGTGTTGGGAAAAGTAGATAGCTTCATGTGAAAAAAAAAAAAGTTGGACCTTTGCCTTATACCGTATGTAAAAATTAATTCAAATGGATCAAATATCTAAATACGAGCCAAAACTACAAAAATCCTAGGAGAAAACGTAAGGGAAAAACTTCATGACATTAGACTTGAAAGTGACATCTTTGATACGAAACCAGAAGCACAGGCAAGGAGGAAATAAAAAAATTTTGGACACTAGACATTTCGTAGTAGTTCGGGTATTTGTTCCCACCCAAATCTCATGTTGAATTGTAATGCCCAATGCTGGAGGTGGGGCCTGGTGGGGGGTGTTTGAATCATGGGAGTGGATCTTTCATGGCTTCTTCGTGATACTAAGTTTTCACAGGATCTGCTTGTTTGAAAGTGTGGCACTGCTCTACCTCAGTCTCTCCTGCTTGTTCCTGCTTTTCCCATGTGATGTACCTGTTCCCCCTTCACCCTCTGCCATGATTGTAAGCTTCCCGAGGCCTCCCTAGAAGCCGAGCAAATGCCAGCACCATGCCTCCCATAAAGCCGGCAGAACCGTGAGCCACCTAAACCTCATTTTTTAATAAATTACCCAATCTCAGGTATTCCTTTTTTTCTTTTTTCTTTTTCTTTCTTTCTTTTTTTTTTTTGAGACAGGGTCTCATTTTGTCACCCTGGTGATCAAATGATCAAGTGATCCTCCTCCCTCAGTCCCCCAAGTAGCTGGGACTACAGGTATGTGCCACCACACTTGGCTAACTTTTGTATTTTTTGTAGAGACAGCATCTTGTCATGTTGCCCAAGGTAGTCTTGAACTCCTGGGCTCAAGTGATCCACCCACCTTGGCCTCCCAAAGTGCTGGGATTACAGGCATGAGTTTCTATGCCCAGCCTCAGGTTTTGGTTGTTGTTGTTATTGTTTTGTTTGTATTTTTTGAGACGGAGTTCTCGCTCTGTCATCCAGGCTGGAGTGGTGCAGTGATATGACCTCGGCTCACTGCAACCTCTGCCTCCTGGGTTCAAGCGATTCTTGTGCTACAGCCTCCTGAGTAGCTATGCAAGAGTGACCTAATGCATGTCTCCGGACAAGATGTACCAATGGTCAATAAGCACACAAAACATAATCTACATCACTAATAGAGAAAGTTAAAAACATGAGATAACCTCACATATGTAGACAGCAATTATCAAAAAATAAGAGATAAGTATTGGTGAAGATGTAAAGGGAACCCTTGTACACTGTTGGTGAGAATGTAAATTCTCTGAATTTACATACATGAATTTCATTCTGAAATTACATACAGCCTCTGAAAAAACAGTATGGAGATGCCTCAAAAAATTAAAAATAGAGCTTCCATATGATCCAGCAACCCAGCTACTGGTTATATATCCAAAGAAAATGAAGTCAGTGTATCAAAAATATATCTGCACTTTCACATTTGCTACAGCATTATTCACAATAGCCACCCTATGTGATTAACCTAAGTGCCCATCAATGGATAAATGGATAAAGAAAATGTGGTATATATACACAATGTAGTACTATTCAGCCTTGAAAAATGATGAAATCCTATCATTTGCAACAATGTGGATGAAACTGGAGGGCATTATGCTAAGTGAAATAAGCCAGGCACCAGGAGACAAATACTGCATGATCTCATTTATATGTGGAATCTTAAAAAGCCCAACTCACGGAAGCAGAGAAGAGAATGGAGGTTACCTGGGACTGAGGGTGGGAAGAGAATATAAAATTTCAGTTAGACAGGAGGACTAAGTTCAAGAAATATATTGTATTACATGTTGAGCATAGATAATAACAATGTATTACATGCCAGAAAATTACTAAATGAATGGACTTCAAGTGAAAAAAATGTATAAGAGGTAATGCATGTGTTAACTAACTTAGCCATTCCACAAAGTATAGGTATATCACAAAAGTTGTACACTATAAGCATACAATTTTTGTCATTAAAATTATTTACTTAATAATATAAAAACAACTGAATTTGACAGGGTTCAAGTGCAGAGAGCAGACACCAATTTCCTATACTGAGGATTTCTTCAATGAGAAACAGCCCTATTTTGTGTTGGCTTCCAATTTGTAACAACGAAACGTTACCATATCATAAAGGGTAGGCAAAAGTATAAACAGTCAGTCCAAATTTCAGACTTCAAAAAAATTCTAAAACATATTATGACATTAATAAACCTTGAAGTCATCTTAGTACAATGAGCCAGAAGTAAAAGGACAAATATTGTATGACTTAATTTAAGTGAGATACAGAGTTTCAGCTTGAGAAGATGAAAATGTTCTAGGAATGAATTGTGGTGATGGTTGCCATCAATTAGAATGTATTTAATGCCACTCAACAGTATATTTAAAAACAATAAAAATGGAGAATTCTGTGTTATGTATATTTTGCCACAATAAAAACACTTTAAAATTCATAGTATAGACATGACTGAAAAATATGCATGTAGAATACACTATATGGAATCTTATAAGTAGTCAGAAAAATGCAAATTAAAATAACCATGAGATTATTCATCCATTAAATTGGAATAATATATATACATACACACATATATATACACACATACACACACATATATATACACATACATATACACACACATATATACATATATATACACACACACATACATATATATATACACACACACACACAGATTGATGACATTAAGTATCAGCATGTTGGATGTAAATTCTCCTTTTTCTACAGGAGGTGATGCCTTTCAAAGAGTAGTATGTGTTAACTCTTAATATTAAAACTGTTGATAGCCCAACAGTGAAATTCTTGGTAACTGGCCTAGAAAATATTTGGACATGTACCTAAAGAGCGAAGAACAAAGACTTTTTATGATAGCTTTGTTTTTGCAGTGGGATTTTAATATGCTGCTGTTCATCATTTTAATGAATAAACAAATAGTTGTAAATCTATATTATGGAATACTTCCATTGCAGAAAAAGCTACATGAACATACAAATATATGTGTAGAAAAAGGATATATTTTTCAGATATATGGTTAAGTGATGAAATTTTCTGAAAAATGCATAGATTAAAATATTGTATATATATATATAAATAATACCCACAACCAAAACACATTAAAAATACATATATATATATATTTCTCCTTATAAGTATATAAGTTTGTGTAAGTAAAATCAACATATGAACACCTTTGGAAATCATAGAAGGAATTTTTTTTTCACTTCAAGTTTTAGAAAAGTAGAATATTTTCAAATATCAGATAAATACTTAAACTTACTTTTTATAGGATTTTTAAGGCTTAATTTTGTGAGTAAGGCAAGT
Source organism: Nomascus leucogenys (assembly GCF_006542625.1). NCBI lineage: Eukaryota > Metazoa > Chordata > Mammalia > Primates > Hylobatidae > Nomascus > Nomascus leucogenys. The sequence goes on along the minus strand of NC_044382.1, from coordinate 12,989,775 downwards.
TGAGTACATAAACTCATGGCAATGTAGCTAAAGTAGTCATAGCTTTTAAAATACTAATTTATTAAATGAATATGCACTTGGGAATAGTATAAAAAATCACATATAACATTCACTGGAAAATATTAGATTATTTTATTCTTCCCTCATTTCAAATAATAGTTCAAAGAAATCTTACCTATGTTTTTGTTATCATGGTCTCTTATTACAAAATTACATTTTCTGCCTCCTGTGTATCTTCTCGAGCACCTCATTTTCACTGCTATTCAAGTTATTTAAAATATATGTCCTTTAAAATCTATACATGCTACTGTTCCTAGTTCTTTTAATGAGACCTAAATATTCATTTGCAAAATATATGAACTGGTGTTGTTTGCATTTTGGCTCACTTGTTTTTGCCCTGGAGGTTAATTTTCATGATCCTTAAGTGGTTAAGTAGAGCTAGTTAATGTGTTACACATAAATTGATACAGCTATCTCCTAAAAGGGTTGACAATAGCATTAGCCTTGCTGTTGTGAAAAAAAATGTGAATTTTTGTGAAATTTGTGACACTTCCCTGGAAATCATGACCAAATCTGTATTAAATACATTTTTTTAACCAACTTTATCTGGAGATATCTAAATGTAGCAAAGATTTTTGTTTGCTGACATTGTTTTATACCAGTGTTTCTTTTGTACACCGTGTTTGGTTCAAAATATAATAATTGAGGTTAGGCCCCATAATATATAGCATTTTGAAGGGGCTTGAATAGATGATGACTTTAATTATTCAAGGATAGTTTTGGGGAAAACACTGCTTTACATCCTGAAATACTTAGTAACTCTTTTGTGTCTTACCACTAAGTTCCTCCATAAAAAACTTAGAGACAAGGTAAGTCCAGAGGCAAGGTAATTTCAGTTCTTAAAATGAAAATACTTAGTTTAGTATAAATATGTTTACATTACCCTGTGTTTATAAACCCTGTGTTTAGTTTATCTTCTTACTATTACATAAGCTATGGAACTTCTCTCTATGATAAGTGCTTGTCAGAAGCTCATAAACATATAGCTGAACTACTAACTCAAGTCAAACTTACCCTTAAACTCATGGCTTGGTCCTATCCCTCCAAGAGATACAAAGAATTACAAAGAAGAGCCTCACATTATTGGCCCTTTCCTGATACGCTACGGCAAAAACACTTCTGCTGCTGGGATTCCGACATCATCTCATTTTCTCTTTATAGCAACTGTTCATTTTTCACTAATAATTACCATGAAAAGTTTAAAATCCGTTTAAAGTTTTGTTATTTGGTGGGATGTATAGACGTAATTTCTCTGACAGATATGTTCTGCAACATTAGTTGCATTTAATCTTTGGTGCATGTATGTTTATTTCTATATTTTAAATTTTCTATGATATAAAATTCTAAACTTTTTATTCCCTAGATAGAAATGGCAATATTTATGCAAATCCTTCACAGCTTAAATTATTGGTTGATAAAGGTAGTGCCTTTTCAATAATCTTCTACCTCAAAAGCGTATTTGCTAACCTTACCTTGTTCTTATCCAAGGGGCATATTTAAATCTATTTGTTACATTGCTAGAAAATATATTTTGGAATTTGAGTGGGAACACGTTAACTCTGTACGTAAATTTAAGAAACATATTTTGTTTGCTATACAATGCCAGCATTGGGACCACTGAGTTAAACCTCTATTACTATTTTTTTGAGACAGAGTCTCGCTCTGTCGCCCAGGCTGGAGTGCAGTGGCACGACGATCTTGGCTCACTGTAAGCTCCACCTCCCGGGTTCACGCCATTCTCCTGCCATTCTCCCGAGTAGCTGGGACTACAGGCGCCCACCCCCACGCCCGGTTAATTTTTTGTATTTTTAGTAGTGACGGGGTTTCACCATGTTAGCCAGGATGGTCTCGATCTCCTAACCTCGTGATCCGCCCGCCTCCCAAAGTGCTGGGATTACAGGCGTGAGCTACTGCGCCTGGCCTCTGTTACTTTTTGTCAATGTTTTTCATCTCTATATAATTTGAAATTTTGTAAGAATTTTCATCTGACCCGTTAAAGGAACCACCTGTCTGAGTAAGGATAGGAGACCTCAGTCAACCAGAGCTAGAAGGAAAATCTAAATATGTGCACACTTTTAACTTATAGTTGAAGCATTTTTTATGGTAATCATTACGAAAACTACTGTTAATATATAAGTAAACAGCATTCACAAGCGAAACACATGTAAGTTCCCTTAGAGCTATGCTATTTTAACAGCTAAGCCATACCTAAGTGATAGCTTTCAAAATAAATTACAACCAAAATAAAAGAACAGGATTAGTATAGCGTGGAGGATGTTAGTGGTTGAAAGCATCTCAGAATTTGTTTGTTTTTGAATCTATATTAGCTCCCCAGTAAATCTGAGATTAAGCAAATATTTCGGTGATTGATACTCATTTTAGGTGAAGAAAGCCCTAAATGGGGATTGAGATGATGGAGCTATTTTCCTAGATCATCTTCTTGACCAATGCCGGGTTATTACTATCCTCATCTTGATCACATAAAAAATAGGGATGATGATTACAACTGTGACCAATCTGCATTGAGGCCTTAGGCAAATTAACCCAAATTTGAACTCGATCAGAAGTAATAGTGGTAAAATTGCTCATTCTATCATATTTATACTCTCGTATTAGCACAGGTTTTACATTTTTTTTTAATCTATGAGATCTAGCCAGCTTAATAAAGTATCAGGTCTTAGGAAAATATCCCATGTAGCTACAAACTGCGTGAAGCCATAGGTATAAGTACAATTATTCTGATCTTCTGGGAAGCACGTTGATGAAACTAAGAAAAGGTCTTTTGAAAGACCCAGCGGACTGCTGCCAGGCAGTAGTTACATTGTCCATAGCATAAGGCATAGTTAAAAAAAAAAAAAAAAAAATTCTTCCCGGGACATCTCTACTCTCTTCAATTTTAAAATAGCTTTCAAGTTTCCTATTCAATGTGCTGATCTGGAAGCCTAGAATGAAGGAGAAAGGGAAAGAAGAGTTAGACTATAAAGTTGTTAATACATTAGTTAATTCTTTTATGGAACATTTTGAAGCATAGGCTATTAAATCACTTCTTTCTGTTCAGTTAGCTTTTGAGCCTGATAAGCATCAAAGCTCAGATGGAAAATTGACATCCAAAGAGACTGACATATAAGCACATGGTTTAAAAATTCAGCAAAAGAAGTAGCGTTGTACCTAAGATCTTTCTTATAGTTATTCTGAGACTCTAGTCTCTATGATGTTGTAATAAAACTGAAAATAACAAAAAAAAAAAAAAAAAAAAAAACCGGGATGGAATCAGGTTTCATGAAGTGACTATAGCGGCCTGTTGAAGATTTTAAAAGAACTGCAGAAAATATTCTTTTTCTCTGTCCATGGCAGTAGCAGATTAGAGGCTCATTTCCATACCATCATTTTGAGACGCTCCATGATGACCCCACCCTGATGCCCTATATTCAAAAATATTATTCTGTTCAATTTTCAAATGGGATCCATAGCCAGTGCGGGAGGATGTGGGAGGAGCCCTGCCTTGATGAGGGAAAGAGTGTTGAACCAACAGCTCATGACTGTGTATTAGTTGAACTACCGACCTTACAGTTGATGTAGCTTTCTCAAAAGTGCTTAACTTAGTAGCGGAGAGTAGTTTACCCCTGGTGAAATCAGCATCAATACTTATTAAATACGTCATGAACTCTATTCATTTCTAAAACATCCACTTGTCTGCCTTCCCTGTCATGTTCTGAATTAATTTGATGTGTGATACAATTCTTACCTTTTATACTACGTTACTTGTATGCTGAGAAGTAAAAGACAAAATACTGAGGATTGCAGGTTGGTCTTTTTGTTTTTCTTAACTGTCTTGTCTCCCTTTTCAAAGATATTTATTATAATACCTTCTTAGACAATAATTTTCCACTTCTTCCCTTAAAAAATATTTAGGCCTAAATCCACAAGCAAAACATTAAACACTTGTTATTTACTTTCTCCCCAGTTCTTTGGAAAATAGTGAGGTGATCTCTGTAAACGGAAATTAATTCTCCTCCCCAAGTACTTTATTGACAGCCTGGGATGAATGTGGCAAAAGATAGGGTGTCAGAATAATTACAAATATATTTATTAAAATGATTTTGAGGTTTTGTTTAATCTTTATTAACAATTCAAAATATATAATCTAGAAAATAACATTATATGCAGTCTTATCCTTGAAAAATAATGTGTTCATAATTAGGTTGCATACAGAATTTTCTATTTTGTAATGTAACATCTCGTGCTTTTAAAGTTAATTGTTCCGTCTTGAAAATATTTGATTCCAATTTTGAAACAATTGTCTCCTCTTTATCTGTAAGAAAACAGAGTTTAATGTTGGTTTTATTTTTGCCAATAGTAAGATGAGCTTTCTTTAAGAGTGATGTTGGTTGGCTTAACTGTCCATTTGAAAAAATACGTCAGCCATTGTATTTGACTGAAATAGACTTATTAAAAGCATTTTTCTAAAGCAAAGATTTTTTTAAAGTAGTAACATGAAGAATATTAACAATAATAATTTTATATTCTATAGTAATTTCAAGGGTCTGATGTGTTACCAGCTGTCTTAATCACCACTTGCATATAAAGCAGGCATTTTTAATATTTCTAAAATTGGGAAAATTGATACACGAAGAAAATAAGTGAGTGCCTAAGGCTTTAAAACCAATAAATGTCCATTGTTAAACCAGAGTTCCCTTGAAAGTTAAGCCTGAGAGTATGCATATATGCTCAGGCTAAGATAGATATTTGAGGTATTTGAAATAACCAAACATAAAAATGCATTCCTTAAGAGAAAGAAAGGTCAATTTGTAGAAAAATAGGGATATTATGGAAATTCGACAGAATTAAAGCAATGTGAATATGGAGAAATAGTGGAACAACTCATGGTTTTGAGTTGGGAGTGAATGTAATTGAAATGTCAAATGAAATGATAACTTTAGTAAGAATTATTCAAGTTTAATCATAGGGTGAAAAAGATTGAGTGAAAATGCTTGATAAGAAACTATTTGAATTTTGTCCTTCACTGTATTTGCTTATGTCCCTGTTCTGTATCTATTTACCAATCTAACATCAAATCTTTCCACAAATTCATTCCTTCCTTTCAATTATATGCCCTATGACTACATCACTTTCTAAAATGTACAACTTGTTCATTCATAGTTACATAAAATTTGCTCAATATTTTCCCTAGACCTGAGATGCCCGCTTTCTCCTTCAATGACTAAATGAAATAAATATTTTCAATGCTCTGAATGCAAAAAATTTTCTTCTGTGCAGCTCCTTAGTCAATGTCATCCCCAAATAACCCCCACCTTCTATGAATTTCCATAGAATAGTAACAGCTATTTCCTAAATGTTTATTATGTGCCAAGATCCTTTCAAAGCGTTTTGCTTGCATTATCTCCTTTAATACTTGATGAAAACCTATAATTTAAGTAATGGTTTGATCCTCATTTTAAAGATAAGTAAACTGAGGCCGGAGATTTAAAATAAATTTCTGAAGATTGTGCACTAAGTGGCAGAGCCCACATCACTTGGCCCATAACTGCTTTTTAAAATGTTTGCCCCTTTTTATGCTCATAGACACTTCATGAACATTTCTTTCTTCCCCAAGAGGTATAAATTTCTGGAGGCCAAAAACATAGCTTGGATGTCTTTATGTTGGTCATAATACTTAACAGAGCTATAGAACATAGTAGGAGCTTAGTAAAACTTCAGGGAAAACAATTAGTAAGTTTTCAATACTAAGAACTCTGTCAAGGCTTATTGAGGAGTTAGAAAAAATACAAGCCCATAGTGATGTGGAACATTCAAATCTAATTTAATTATGATGTTTATATGAAGGAGAAAAAATGCATGTGACAGCTGTGATATTCATAAAGCCTTTGTTTAAAAAATTCATTTCTTATGTCTCAATTTCTCTGTTTACACTGAATCTTTTTGTTTGTTTGTTTTCATGATTTTTTTAAATTCCAAAAAAGCTATTTTCACCCAAGTTTGTTTCATTGATATGATTTTAGTAGCTCCTATCTGAAACCATCGTCAGGAAACATGTTTTTTCTCTTTGGCTATTTCAAAAAAGAAAAATACTTAATATCAGTATGAATAACACATGTGCTCATTGCAGCATAATGTTGGTGCAATCTGTGCTTGATACAGTTATAAATAAGTCTTTGAAAGCATTTTTCTGTATTTTAAATAAAGGCTATAGAAAGCCACAAGAAGGATCTAGTCTTGTTAATATCACAAGCTGTTTCCCCACCTGCACTCAGAGCAGCTTTAGTACAGCAGCTGTCTGGGTTCGTGTTGGCACATCACTGTCTGCACAGGAACCCCATGGTTTACACAGAAAATGAATAGGCCACAGTTCCAATGGGGGTCTTTAATAATCCTTCCTCTAATGCTACCATGTGTGAGCATTGGGCTTTGAAGGGGTGTGAGGTGTGAAGTTTCAGGAGGATTATTTAAAGCCACTCAATTTTGAAAGGTAGAAAAGAGCATTACAAAAACCAGAGAGTGCCTTTGCATTCCTCCTGCATGTTGATCAAATGCAGCTTATATTGATATTAGAGCTTCATGTCTAACATGTAATAGCAAGTGAAGAGATCGGTATAATTAGGTGATTCCCTCCATTCGGCCCTCTTTAACATGGACAAACAAAACTTAGCATAGATGTTTCATTGATTTTATTTACCAAATATTAGCTGTGAAAATATTAACCTAATGAGAACAAATATCTATCCTGTAGTACCTATGGATATTAAATCCAGGGAGGAAGAAATTTATACACTGGACTTGCCTATGTGTAATTGAGTGGCGCTTGGACATTTAAAATAAAGCAGTTTTTTTTCTTTTTCTACATAGACTTCTAAAAGTATCATCCATGGTAGTTAATCAATCATGGTTTTTTAGGCCATGTGAATAAATTTCTTGTTCAAACTGAGAACTTTATTCCAATAACTCTTACTTCTCCTAAGTCACTTCAAAGAACCCAAACTCCATTTTGTGACTATTCTGAGCAGTTTTTGGAGACCATAGTATAATGGAGATGGGGTGATTCAATCACTTGGAGACATACTCTGTGCAACTACAGAATCAAAATATTAGGGCCTCAGCCACCTACTGCCCTACATCTGGACTTAATTTCGAAGGACCTTTAAGCATTGGGAATGCCCAGCATTGAGAAACTATCTCCAGTGTCATAGGAAAAAGCAAGTAAAGAGATGGTGTATTCAATCTAACACACATTTCCTCTGTAGATCAGGCACTGTGCTGGGTATTTCAGAACCGAGGCCAGATGCTATAGGTGTTAGACCAAAAGATTCTCATTCAATTAGGGATGATAGACCTTTAGACAGACAAGTGCACTTGCAGACAGAGCTACAGAGACATCGTAGAGGACAGAGAGATTAACTTTCTCAGGAGTTAAAAGTGGAAAGGCCTATGAGAAGGTAACACTCAACATAGGGCTTAGATGAGCAATGGGAACTTTTCTAGGTAGCTGAAAGGGCGTGCTAAATAATACATGCAAGATGTCATTGCAGGCTGAATGGGGCTTGGTATTGCTGGACCTCAAAATAAATTGGGAAAGGATAGAAACCCTCAGAAGATGAGTCTGCAAAATAGACCAAGGCCAGATCATAAAGAATATTTTATTTTTCCTTAAGATTCTCAGCCTAAAGAATTGCTGATATGGAATAAGCCAAAGCTTGGAATGTTTAGAGGCCTGAGGAAGGGCAGTCAGAAAAATTTTGCTAGTGGGAAGCGAGATGGTGAGGGAAATGGCAGGAAGTATGTAATGGCAGGGGCAAAAGAGGAGACATTTAGGAGGTGGATTTGTCAGGGTTTATTGAAGTAATGGAGTGAGAGAAAAGTGGGTACCTTTCAGGTTTTTTAATTTTATTTTATTTATTTATTTTGGTGGAGTTGGGGGAGATGGAGTCTTGCTCTGTCTCCCAGGCTGGAGTGCAGTGGCGTGATCTCGGCTCACTGCAACCTCCGTCTCCTAGGTTCAAGCAGTTCTCCTGCCTCAGCCTCCTGAGTAGCTGGGACTATTGGCGCACAACGCCACGCCTGGCTAATTATTTGTATTTTAGTAGAGACGGGGTTTCATCGTGTTGCTCAGGCAATCCGCCCGCCTTGGTATCCCAAAGTGCTAGGATTACAGCCGTGAGCCACCGCACCCAGCCTTTTTCAGGTCTCTGAATTGGTAAATTTTTTTAAAGTCCTTTTTTAATAAGATTCACAGAATATTACCCCTCTGAAGTTATGACAGACAATGGTGGCTTCTCTGTCCACTGCTCTGAATATTTCTAACCCCTAAAACATTCTGATTTTACACAACAGGATATACAACCCACAGCCTGTAGGGCGGAACAGCCAATGACTGGTTCCAATAGAGCTTGACAGATATTTTGTGCCTGTCATTGCTTTATGACACAGTTTTAAGCCACAGACTAAAGATGATTGTAGCTACCACTGTCCTCCTTATGGTTAAAACAGCTCACACAGTATTTTGCCCTAATATTGTCAAGAAGCACAATTCCTTTCCCAGAAAACTGCTCTAATTGGATTCGGTGGACCTTGACTGGCTTGTCACTGCTGTGTTCAAGGTGAAGGTGAAATCTTTGAGGAGCTTGTTCCTGAAAATAAGAGCTGAATATCTCTATGAAGGCCTTTTAAAAGTACATATCTTTATGCAATTATTTTCATATTACTTTTCCATGATCTATGTTTTATTATATGCAACAAATGACCAGGAAAAAGAAAAAGGTTGTGGGATTGATTTATACTCTAAATCCTGTATATATGCAGTTATATCTTTAAACATTTATTGACATATAAATGTAAAATTTGAAAAGAAAATATTTTTATTCTGATTTTTTAAAAATTCCAAATTTAACATTTTGTAACAGGTGAGAAGTTGCTGTTGAAGCCACACTGCTTATGAGGACCCAGGCAGGTGTCCCGAGAAATCACCCAGGCGTGAGAGGCACCATAAGAACTTTGTAAGGTAAATACTTTTCTTAACCTTTTAAAATCTGGGCAAGACACAAGGTCAATGTTTAAAATAATCACTGTTGGATTTTCTTTATAAGAAGAATAAAGCTAATTAACATTTTTAGCCCAATTTCTTTGATTCATATTTGGCGATGGAGCTATTACCATTTATTAGATTTTGTATCACATTTTATATAACATACACAAAATGCATATACATGTACATATATACGAATCTACACACATTTACCACTAAATATTGAAAAGCGTTATCGAAAGTCTTTATCTGCCTAGATTGCCAAGTAGAAAGTGTGACCACTTTTTGAAAAATATGAATACACTAAATCATTTAAATATCTTGGTGTCCCAGAGAGTAGAACCAGGATAGTCTAAAGCTTGCAAATATTAAATTGTGTGAAGCATTTTGGTTCTAAGTTTCAGTTAAGAGAGAGGCTATTTCACAGTTGGCCTACTTCCTACAGGAAACCACAGTGATGTTTTATTAAGTAATGGAATATATTTTGTACCTTCATTCATTTACCTATAAGAAATGTGGCAGGGAGAGACTTGAAACTAGGACTTAAAGAGTGACAGGTACCAGGCATGAGAAACGCAGCTCCCTTGAAGAAAAAGTAAACATTCCAGGAGGCAATCCTTTTGGAAAATGAGCCAATCAGAGCTGGTTCTGCTAAATGGAGAGGCTAGAGAGTAGGCGCCCCTGACTGCTCAACTTCATATTAAAATATTCTGCCGTTCACCTTTCTTGAACTCAATTCCCTAACAAGCAAGCTGACATTAAATCTTCATTCTTTAGAAATTTTAATATTTGGAAAGTGTATGAAGTAGGTCATCTAAAAATGTAAAAAGCAGTCCTCAAGTTACGGCACTCTGTTGCATTTTGGTTTGTATAGAATTCTATTCTGTTTAATGAGTTGTTTGATGATCTCCCTGAAACTGAGCATACTTGAGTTCTGAGATACCACACAGAAATATGACTGCAAAAGCAAAAGATGATCTTCAAGTAGATCAACTTTTGAAAGTGTATCAATCACTGGCATTAAATTGTTTGTCTCTTTCTTGAGGAAGAGAAGGGACTGGATTTTTATAAGGTTTATTTTTAGCTCCTTGGCTAACTGTAACACACCTGAAAATAAAGGCGTGTTTATGACATCTTACTATGTTGTGTCTACTGTCTGAAACACCCATTCAGGAACGAATTGGGATAGTGATGCACTAAAAAAGGCTCAGGATGGGGTTTGGATAAGTGCTGCTCCTTTGAAAGAGTCCAGACTTTGTAAGAAAGTATTAAAATTCTGCATTGATAAGATAACTTTTGAAGCTTTAAATTGAACCGCATAAGGAATCTCTTTTAAATGATCTTCATTCCAGTTCCATGATTGGTGGGTATGAGTGAGGGGGGAGGACTTCTTTTCTATTCCCCTCAAACCCAAAAATTTTTCAATTTTTTTCTTGTAATTTCTGATTAATGGCACTCTTGATTTTGATTTATATTATCCTATTATTCATTATATGGGAGAAGAAGAAGTCACTTTTTTTTCCAATTTAATTTTTAAAATTAGGGCTAGCAGTGATGAAATTTAAAATCAAATTATCTTGTCAGAGTGACAGATAAAACTCTAGAGTTTCTAATGAGATTTTCCACTGGCAGGATGCTGAATTTCTCCCTTTCCCAGACTTCTTCATTCCAGGTTTTGACAGGGAGTGACAATGAGCATCTGTGTTTTGAAATATCGTACTATTTGAGGTATTTTGGTCCTTATTTAGAAATTTGAGGGTGGTTTGCTTCTTTGTTCTGGGTTAAAGGGGAAAAAGACAAATGTCAAATGGGTACATCTTTTACTATGGAAAGCTGTAAGTAATTACCATATATCTAAATTTGATGAAGCATAGTAGATTCACCAGTTTCTACCCTTGCCTTTACATGTTACTATTCTTAAAGGAATTTTTACCATAGAGATGGTATAAATATGACACCATATTCTTACTATGCTGCTATTTGACTTTTTTCCCCGTGTTTTCATTATCCTAAATAAAATTTGAACTCGTACTCATTTTCACAGTATTAGGTAGAACTCTGTAATTCTATATGCAGTTAACAATTCTGTCTTACGTAATCATGGAGTTAGAGATTCTGTTTCTAGTAGCTAAAAAAAAAAAACCCTATTCTTTGCTGATCTCAATCAAACATGTAGCAAAATAATGATCCTTAAATGATATAATAGATGTGCACTTTATTCCTCTGCAAAAGAATATATCTAAGATAAGCAGTATATTCAGTGATACTACCCAAGTAACTGAATTGCCGATTAGTAGTTTAAAATGTCTTGTGGAAACAAAAAGAATACAGAAAAAATGATTAGTTATGACAGGACCCTCCATATTGAGATTGTCTTGGAGTGGAAAGTGTTGTAAAATGAGGTTGATTCTAGACTGAGCCTGCTCCCTAACTCTGACTAGACCAGGAGTTCATGAGATGTCTTAAAGCTTCAATTTCCTCACATGTGCTAGAAGAAGCAATTTTTCTTGCACTTTTTTTTGTTAGCCAGAAGCTGGTCAAAAGCTACAGGTGTAATTTAGAACTTTGCTTCTTCATTACATTTCCGTCTATGTATGTTGTTGTAATTTCTACACCAGAGGATGTTAACCAATGAGTGCCCCCTGAGAAGCCTGCTTTGGTTACTTGATTATTATTTCAAAATGAGTACTGGTGAGTATGTTAGGTAGTAATTCAAGGAACAGATGATACTCAGAAAAAAATGTGGCAAGGCACCTATGTGTAGGCCCTGAAGAGCTGCACATACTGTACATTAGCTAAGAGTCTTAATAAAAGAACAGAAGGAAGGGAAAATACAAAATGAAGAATGAATTACTTAAGATTAAATAGTTTCTATTACAGAAATAGGCTGCATGTAGAGCTAATGGCAGGCATTTTCTACAGACAGATGGAATGCTCTCATCTCCCAATAGTATTGATATGAAGTCTCTGTTAAGATTCATTTTTCCTGAAACATTTGCATATAAATATAAACATCATTACTAGGGGCTAATTGCCCTGTAGGAACTAAAATGTGGGAATTAGCATCTTTAGTTGCTTTTATTATTATTTTTTAAAGTATCTCTAACACGCATCATATTTGGTACTGCATGGCTGCAACAGATAATTACCACCATTAAGAATCTCAAACGCAAAATCAAAACCATTTGGAATGGCTTCCAGGGCAACCCAGCACAGTGAGTAGCCACCAAAATGAGTACATGAGGTTTATGTTCATGCATATTTATAAGGGTACTTAATTCGACATTCATAGTAGGGGGCTTTTGAAAGCTTGTCAAAAGAGCAGCCCCAAAACAAGACCAAACATCAAAGGTAAGAAGATACAGTACATCTCGCTCCCACACACATACAAATATTGCTTGCAGGAGGCAATGAATAACACCAAAGGAATTATTTATTTTAACTACTCAGAAGAGACGGCAATTTCTACGAAGATGTAAACCACAAGCCTTTGCCTTTATCATTCATCTTACTGATCAGAAAGGTCAAGAGTATAAGTTATTCAAAGGATGGATCATAGGCAACAGTTCTGGATAAATGGACATGTAGATTTGTGTGAGTAATGCCTCTTGCTTGTGCAGAATATGTGGAAGAGTTTGAAGACATGTCCTAAGGACAGAAAAAAAGAAAGTATTTGAAAGAATACCACCATGGGTGAGACACTGACTATAGATGAAACACTACCGATTTTGTGGGTGGGTCTGTGTGTTCAGTATATAGTTGCTGCCTTGTTCAAGTGTTGTGTTCAGAGGCGATCTTGCTGACACTTATACTTTTCAAAACCATTTCCATGACGTTCAGCAAATGTTTGTTCTGGTGGAACAAATCTGTTAAATTATAGATTAGAAACAGTACAAAGAAACCTTTACAAATGTTTCAGTTTCAGTTTTGCACAAAGCAAACAGCATTATATTTAAATGCAACACTCCTTGTTAGAATAAAACATCTACATAACAGGGTACTATGCTCGATTTATAATTCTCTTCTCCACTCCGCTTTGGGGGCAGGGATGCCTGAAGTTCTGAAAGCCGCAGTGTTGAGGATCACCTCTCATCAGTTCCTTTCAAAAGCCCACATCTACAATCCACTTCTGCTTTCTGGCCATTTCCCTGTCTTTCCCAGCTTCCTTTCCTTAGTTTCGTTCCCTACCCCCTTGACTCTGCTTTGTTGCTAGGAATGGTCTAAATGCAAAATAATGACACTTTTCCTGTAATGGTGATCCCTATTATTTAATGGGTATTTAGTTCTATTCAATCCCTCATTAACACCTTACTCATTATATTGAAAAAATATTGGAGAGTGACATAGTAGTTTTTTGTTTTAATTTTGAGAATAATGTGTCGACTTTAAGGTACAACTATATTCTATATAAGATACAACTCTGTATGTCAATCCTTTAAAGAAACGGATCCTTACAAGACCAAAATAACCCACAGGCCATGAGGTTGGTTTTCCCTTATTCCTTTTTTTTTTTTTTAAACAAATGTGTACCATGATGTTTCAACAAGTAAGACAAGTCCGTGAATATGAAAGCTGTATTTCGCAATATACCACATTTAGAACCCAGGGGAGGTGAATTACGCAGAGGTGGTAGTTATTCTCACTAAACAATCAGGTAACTTCACAACAACTGGATTTGCATCATGAGAAGTGTCCATTTAAGTTTCTTTTTTCTTGATGATCAGCGGTCTCACATTGTCTGCAGTCTCTTCGTTGTGTTTTGTGTGAGACCCATCACATAAGGGAAACTTTCTGGACCTCCAATAATTGCATTATTGTATACCTTTATCTCCCAAGTCCTCCATGTCAAAAGCATGTACTATCTTGGGGTTGTCTTTCTGTATGTGAAGGTTTATCATAGCTTTATTTCGATGATCTTTAACATAAAACCTTTTGTAAGCTAGATAATCAATTGCAGCTGTCCCGGCAGCAATGGTAACTGCTGTGATTCATTCAACTCGTCCGCTGGAAATGGTAGTCAGACTCATGGTGCCCATACTTGCAAGGTGTGTGCACTAGGATACGAAGCACCAACATGGTAGTTTTAAAAGCATTCTGGGGATGGATGCCAGGGCATTGCTCGCTTACCACAGGTTTCAAGTGACTTGTTTATGGGCATAATTTAGATCCATAAGTCAAACATTAAGTCATTTTATAAAGAACAGTAAAGTTTAACTTAGTAATTCTTTGACTACTGAAGAAAGGTTTATTTTTAGGGCTATATGTTGTTTTATGACAATCATTATTTTTAAAATTGCCAAGAAGGTTTTTTTTTTGTTTTTGTATTTGCTTGTAGTTCTTAGTGACAATAATTAAACAGGTGATTTAGTTGAGGAAAGATTTGTCAAAAAGATAAAATTATCTACATTGCCAAAATATATCAACATTCCATAAAAGAGAAATATAAATTGACTAAGCATGTTTTAAAATGTATTTCAAAATATATTCTAAATATGTTGAAACGTATTAAAGAGACATACATTGAACAGCAGTACATACAAGCATATCCAGAGAGAGTGAGCAGAAAACACAGAAACATAGACATGTGTGCATGCCTAGGAAGACAATATGTGTCCAATTAAGAAAATATCGGCTGGGCGTGGTGGCTCACGCCTGTAATCCCAGCACTTTGGGAGGCCGAGGCGGGTGGATCACAAGGTCAGGAGATCGAGACTATCCTGGCTAACACGGTGAAACCCCGTCTCTACTAAAAATACAAAAAAATTAGCCGGGCATGGTAGCGGGTGCCTGTAGTCCCCGCTACTTGGGAGGCTGAGGCAGGAGAATGGTGTGAACCTGGGAGGCGGAGCTTGCAGTGAGCCGAGATCACGCCACTGCACTCCAGCCTGGGCAAGAGTGAGACTCCATCTCAAAAAAAAAAAAAAAAAAAGAAAAAGAAGAAAATATCACAGGCTGGGTGCAGTGGGTCACACCTGTAATCCCAGCACTTTGGGAGCCCAAGGCAGGCGGATCACTTGAGGTCAGGAGTTCAAGACCAGCCTGGCCAACATGGCAAAACCCTGTTTCTACTAAAAATACCAAAGAAAATTAGCTGGGCATGGTGGTGGGAGCCTGTAGTCCCAGCTACTCCGGAGGCTGAGGCAAGGTAAACACTTGAACATGGGAGGCGGAGTTTGCAGTCAGCCGAGACAGTGCCACTGCACTCCAGCCTGGGTGACAGAGTGAGACTCCATCTCAAAAGGAAGAAAATACCACAAAGCTTTCACAAAAGAATTACTAAATAAATGGAGTTATTGAGTGTCTTTAGGAGGGACAAAAACGTAGACTCACTTTGACATCATATAACAAAATAAAATCAAGGAGGAGACAAGCTAAAATCATAGACTAAAGGAGTCAACTTAGAGTAAATGTAAAACTAAAATCTTACAAGAATGAAATGATAATTTAGATGATTACTTTTTGTGATCTCTGGACTTCTAGGCATAAACAAACTTTTTAAGCATTCAAGCAACTGAGACAAATCACCAAGGGAAAGATCAACATATTTGAATTAAAATGTATAAATTTATACATCAAAAAGTAATCATTAGCCAAATTAAATGACAAATAACAAACTAAGAAAATACTTTTCTAAAATTCCAAAATTAAAGATAAATTTTGAAAGAACCAATTTTTTTTTCTTTAAGGGTCAACGTGGTAAATAGATCTCAAAGCATAACAACTACAAAAGAATAATGAGCATACGAAAATAATTTAACTTCAGTTACATAAAAGTGAAAATTAAAAATATTAAAGATTTCCTTTTTGTGTTTTTGTGTGGGTTTTTATTATTTTTGCTTTGTAACATGGCAAATACTTGAAAATGGAAATCCCTGCTTTGTGTAGTACAGACATAAGCAATCTCAGAGACAACTAGGGTGTATACAAATGAATATCAAATTCCTGGAAAGCAGTTTTACTATCATAGAATGAGAGCTTGAAAATCTTATAGAAAACATATTACTCGTTCAAAAATAAATGTATTATCTGCATAAATGATAGAAATTCATAGAATTACTTATAAAAATTATGGCCATTACAATGAAAAATGAAGTATCTTTACTCTAAGCATTTTTAAAACATTCCCATTACTAGGTAAAAGGGCAGGAACAACACAAACTAGTATCTTTATCTATGTACATTGATTAGAATTTGCTAGTCCCCAACCTTCATTTATAATTTGCCTTCAGATTCCTAAGGCCTGTGTCAGTGTCAGAGATTTTTTTTTTTTTTTTTTTTTTTTTTGAGAAAAATGTGCATGTCCTCCAAACCATTCAATACAGGGGAAGACTAAAGGGCAACCAAGCTTTTATGGTGGAAGATGATGTTGGAGAAGGCAGAGAAGCTTCAACCTCAGTTCATCTGGGAGCACTGCAACCTTAGCAATACAGACGAAAGATATTTAGTGACTAATTACTGCATGCATTTGTTCAGTTAGTATTTATTTATTCCCTATGGGTACCATAGTGAGGTACCTCACTACAAACAGAACGATGAATCAAATTTGGACTAATCAGAAGCTTAGAGTCTTGAATAGGAGACGTGTGTGTATACATGCCTGTTTGTGTACATATGTGTGCATATTATTGGAAGTTTGGAATTTTTTTTTTTTCTTTTGTGACGGGGTCTCACTCTGTCATGCAGGCTGGAGTGCAGTGGCACGATCTCGGCTCACTGCAGCCTCTGTCTCCCGGGTTCAAGCAATTCTCCCACCTCAGCCTCCCGAGCAGGGATTACAAGCACCTGCCACCACGCCTGGTTAATTTTTGTATTTTTAGTGGAGACTGGGTTTCACCATGTTAACCAGGCTGGTCTCAAACTCCTCACCTTAGGTGATCCACCTGTCTCGGCCTCCCAAAGTGCTGGGGTTACAGGTATAAGCCACTGCACCTGGCTAGAAGTTTGGAATCTTAAGGAAAGAAATGCCTATCAATGTTGACTTGCTGGGCTTTTTTTTTTTTTTTTTTTAAACTGACTTTTAAAACTGACTTCCTCGGGACCCATTGCAGTTAACATACATTTCTACTTCCAGAATTATGGTTTTCACAGATAACATCACCATATTTACTTTTCTCGGGACAATCTTAATTTATTTGATTTACTGGTTTATTGTCTCCACACCAACCACCTAGTCACTTTTTGGAAAGCAAGAAACAAAAGGTAGAGGACATGGTTATCTAGTTCACTGTCATGCTCTCAATTCCTGGCGCAGAGTGACTGCTCAATATATGTTTGTTGAATTGTTTTTGTTATAGACTAAACTGTCTTTTACGTATAGGTAGGATTTGTGCATAGAGAAAGGGAAAGAAGTAAAAGGAAAAAAATAAGAGCAAAGAAGGGAACTAGGTGAGCAGAGGCAGAGAGGCGGCATTTGAACTTAAAGTTTTTGAAGGAAAAGAGGAAGGTGAGTTAGAAAATAAGTTGTACTGGGAGCCAGGCTCAGCTGGTGCTTTGGCATATTTTAATGATGTTGTTCTTGCGTCTTGTAGCATGAGTATCTTTAATGTTCTGAAATGATGTCAGATTGTTTCTCAAAGTATTGGTGCCACTTTTCATTCTCATTTGCAGTATGCATATAAGAGCTATGTTTACACACAATCTAACCAGTACTTGGTACTGTCATGCTTGTTAATTTGTGCCAATATAATGGGCAAAAAAAAAAAAGTATGTTGTTTTCATCTTAATTTGCATATCCTTCCTTATAGTTGAAGAACTCTTTTTGCCATTTTTTTTTCTCTTCTGTATAATATGTTAATCATTTACCTATTTAAAATGTTGACTTTCTGGGCTTTTTTTTTTTTTAAACTGACTTTGAATTTCTTTTATTTATTTATTTTTTTCGAGTACCTGTAGTTTTCAGTTTACTTTTATAAATATATTCCAACATTGTGGCTTTTCTTTCTTAAAGGGATCTTTTGAGGAACATAAGGTTTTGTGGCTGTACCTACTTCTGTAGTGCTGTATTGTTTTAATATGGTTGCTATATATTTTTTGTATGTTTTTTTTCAGTTTTGTTTGAGAATCTCTTTCTCTAAGGTCATAAAGATATTCACCAATATTTTTTGTAAAGTTTTATAGTTTTGACTTTTGACATTTTAGAATTTTTATCTATCTAAAGTCAATTTGTCTGTATAGTAAGAAGTTTTGAATGAATTTTAATTTTTTTGTAGTATGGGTAACTAAGAATTCTTACACAATTTATTTGAATCGATCTTCCTCTCCTCAGTGATGTACAATACTACCTGAATGATAAAGCAAATTCAGAATATCAATGGGTCAGTTTCTGGGGATTATCTTTAGTTGCATTAACAGCATGATCACACTCTCTCAATTACCACAGCTTTTATAATTTTCTTCATTTCTGATGGGCCAAGTCTAGTCCTGTTTTATTGTTTTTGTCTTAAAATGTCATACATACTTTTGGACTACTGCATTTGTGTATTAGGTTTTCCTGGTTGCATATGAATGTATTGGTTTAAAATAACACCCATTTAGTAGACTTCTATAGGTCAGAATTCCAGCATAGAGTGTCTTGGTTCTCTGCTTAAGGCTGACATCAAGGAAATAGCCAAGCTGAGTTCTCATTTGTAGTCTCTGGGGAAAAATCTTCCAGGCTAATACTTGTTGTTGGTAGGAGTTATTTACTTGTGGTTCTGTAACTGAGATTTCAGTATCTTTGCATTTTAATCTGTTGATTGTTCTTAGTTCATAGTGGCTGTTTTCAGGTCTTTTCCATGTGAACCTCTAAAATTAGGAACAGCGTGTCAGTTCTTCTCTTGATTCAAATTTCTAACTACTTATTCTGCTACTAGCCAGAAAAAAGTTTTGTGTTTTTAAAAGTGCTCATAGTATTAGATTATATTCATCTTTTTGATGGACTCAAAGCAACTGATTAGTGACCCTAATTACATCTTCAAAATCTACTTTTTTGTGTAACCTAATCATAGGCATGGTATCTCATCATATTTATAGTCCCAGGAACTAAAGCAGGAAAACAAAACTCGGGGAGACATCTTTAGAATTCTGTCTATCCCAACTTTGTATACATTTTGGAAATAAATTGTCAATTTCTTTATAAACATTCCTGTGATGTTTTAAATCAAATTGTAGGAAGTTTAGAAAACAATTGTAAAAAATTGGCATCTTTATACTATTGAGTCTTCTAATTCATACATGTTATATCTTTTCATTTGATCTTTTTATATTTTATTGATACATAATATACATATTTTAGAGGTACATATAATTTAATATATTCATATGATTTATAACGATTAAATCAGTGTAACTGGAATAGTCATCAAATTAAATATTTGTATTTTCCTTATGTAAGAAACATTAAAATTATTATCTTCTTGCTATTTTGAAATATACAATAGATTATTTTAAACTATTGTCACTCTGCTGATCTAGCAAACACTAAGTCTTATTTCTTGTATCAAACTGTATATTTGTACCTGTACCCATTAATCACCTTCTCTTTATTCCTTTCTTCCCCCTACCTTTCCTATTCTCTGATAACCATTCTACTCTCTATCTTCATGAAATCTACTTTTTTAAGCTTCTACATGAGTAAGAACATGTGATATTTGTTTTTCTGTGCCTATTTCACTTTACATAATAACCTCTCATTCCATCCACATTGCTGCAAATGACAAGATATTATTCTTTTTTAATGGCTGAATAATTCATTGTGTATGTATACCACATTTTCTTTATTTATTCATTGGTGGACACTTCAATGAAGGTTAATTTCATGATTTGGCTATTGTGAATATGGCTTCAATAAACATGGGAGCACAATTTTGTGTGTGTGTGTATTGAATTCCTTTATTTTGGATACATACCCTGGAGTGAAATTGCTGGATCATATGGTAGGTCTAGTTTTACTCTTTCAGGAACTTCCATACTGTACCTCATAGTAGCTGTACTAAGTTACATTCCCAACAGTGTATGAGGGTTCCCCTTTCTCAACATCCTTGCCAGCGTCTGTTATTCCCTCTTTTTTATGAAGGCCATTTTAACTGAAATGAGATGATATCTCATGTTACTTGAATTTGCATTTTTCATGTGATTACTGATGTTGAGCATTTTATTATATGCCTTTTGGCCATTTGTATGCATTTGTATGTCCTTTTTTTTTTTTGGAGACAGAGTTTTGCACTTGTTACGCAGGCTGGAGTGCGGTGGCGTGATCTTGGCTCGCTGCAACCTCTGCCTCCCGGGTTCAAGCGATTGTCCTGCCTCAGTCTCCCCAGTAGCTAGGATTACAGGCACACACCAACACACCCAGCTAATTTTTGTATTATTAGCAGAGATGGGGTTTCACCATGTTGACCAGGCTGGTCTCGAACTCCTGACCTCAGGTGATACATCCCCCTCGGCCTCCCAAAGTGATGGGGTTACAAGCATAAGCTTCGATGCCCAGCTGTATGTCCTCTTTTAAGAGAGGTCTATTCAGAACTTTTGCCCATTTTTCAGTTGGATTTTTTTTGTTGTTATTGATGTATTTGAGCTCCTTATATATTCTGCTTATATAAATGGTTTGCAAATATTTTCTCCCATTAAACAGGGTTGACTCTTCACTCTGCTGAGTGTTTTCTTTGCCGTGCATAAGCTTTTTAGTTTGATATAGTCCCATTTGCGTAATTTTTGTTGCCTGTACTTTTAAAGTCTTATCAATAAAATCTTCACTTAGACCAATTTCCTAAGCATTTTCTGTATATTTTCTTCTGGACATTTCATAGTTGAGATTTCATATTTAAGACTTTAACCTACTTTGATTTGTTTGATTTCTGTTTTGGTGAGAGCTAGGAATCTAATTTCATTCTTTTGATATGGTTATCCAGTTTTCCCAGCACCACTTATTGAAGAAGCGGTTCTTTCCCTTTTGTAAGTTCTTGGTGCCTTTGTTAAAAACGAGTTGACTGTAAAGATGTGGATTTATATTTGAGTTCTCTAATTTGTTCCATTGATCTACGTGTCTGTTTTCATTACAGTACCTTGCCAGTTTGGTTACTATAGCGTTGTTGTATTTTTTGAAGTTAGGTAGTGTGATTCCTGAAGCTTTGTTCCTTTTTCTCAATATTGCTTTTGCTATTTGGGGTCTTTTTTGGTGGTTTCATGTACATTTTCAAATTGTTTTTTCTATTTTCTATTTCTGTGAAGAATATTATTGGTATTTTGTTAGGGATTACATTAAATCTACAGTTTGGGGTATAATTTTCATTTTCACTAACAATATTATCCCAATTCATAAGCATGATATACCCTTCTACTTTTGTGTGCCCTCTTCATTTTATTTCATCAGTGTTTTATCGTTTTTCTTGTATAAATTTTTTACTTATTTAGCTAAATTGATTTTTGTGTATTTTAAATTATTTGTAGCTATTGTAAATGGGATTGCTTTCTTGATTCCTTTATCAGATTGTTTGCTGTTGGTATATATAAGTGCTACTGTTTTTCATATGTTGATTTTGTATTCTGCAAATTTGCCAAATTTGTTTATCATTCTAACAGGTTGTTTTGGAGGAGATTTTGGGTTCCTCTAAAAGTATAAGATCATGTCATCTATGAACAAGACTAATTTCACTTCTTTCTTGCGAATTGGGATGCCCTTTCTTTCTTTCTCTTACCTAGTTGGCCAGAATTTGCAGTATTATTTTGAATAAAAGTCATGAAAGTGGGCATTGTTGTTATCTATATATATATATATATACACACACCTTTTATTATTATTTTGAGGTATGTTCCATCTATACTTAGTTGGTTGAAGGTTTTTATCTAAAATGATGTCGAATTTTGTCAGATACATTCTCAGCATCCATTAAAATGTCCATATGATTTTTGTTCCTGATTTTGTTAAGGTGATCTTTCACACTTACTAATTGGCGTATGTTGAAATATCCTTATATCTCCGTAATGAATCCCACTTGATAAGGGTTGATGATCTTTTTAATATGTTGTCGAATTCAGTTTGCCAGGATGTTGTAGAAGATTTTTGCATCTATGTTCATCAAGTATATTGGCCTGTAGTTTTCTTTTTTGACCATGTCTTGTGTCTTGTTTTGGTATTGAGGTAATGCTGGCCTCATGCAATGAGTTTGGAAGTATTCTCTCCTCGAATTTTTTTAAGACATTGAGTAGAATTCATATTAGTTCTTCTTTAAATGTTTGGTAGAATTTAGCAGTAAAGGCTTCAGGTCCTGGAATTTTCTTTAATGGCAGACTTTATAACAGGGCTTCAATTTCACTACTCATTACTAGTTTGTTGATGTTTCTATTTCTTCATGGTTAAATCTTGGTAGGATCTATGCATCTGGGAATGTATCAGTTTCTTCTAGGTTTTCCAATTTGTTGGCATGTAGTTGTTCATAATAGTCCCTAATGATTCTTTTCTATATGTAGTGTCAGTTGTTATATCATTTTCGTTTCTCATTTTATTTGAGTCTTCTCTTCTTTTTTCCTTAGTCTAGCTGAAAATTTGTCAATTTTGTTTACCTTTTCAAAAAACTAACTTCATTTTTTGATTTTCAATATTGTCATTTAGAGTCAATTTTGTTTATTTCTGATCTGACCTTTTTTATTTTTCCTTTTACTTACTTGTGGTTCAGTATGTTCTTGCTTTTCTAGTTCCTTGAAGTTCATCATTAGGTTGTTTATTTGGAGCCTGTCTATGTTTTAGATGTAGGCATTTATTGCTATAAACTGTCTTCTCTGTACTGCTTTGCTACATCTCATAAATTTTGGCACGTTTTATTTCTATTTTTTTTTAAGAAATGTTTTAGTCTCTTAATTTTTTTCATTAACCTATTGATTGTTCGGAGCATGTTAATTTCTCTGTGTGTTTGTAGTTTCTGAGGTTCCTCTTGTTATTAATTTCTAGTTTTGTTCCACTGCCAGAAAAGATACTTGATATGATTTCTAGTTGTTTGAATTGCTTAAACCTTGTTTTGTGGCCTAAGATATAATCTTTTCTGGAGAAACTTTCACGTGCTGTTGAAAGATATTTATATTCTGCAGCAGTTGGATTAAATATTCTGTAAATGTTAGGCCTATTTGGTTTAGTTTATAGTTTAACTCCGAGGTTTGTTGATTTGCTGTCTAGATAATCTGTCCATTACTGAGAGTGGTATGTTAAAGTTCCCTACTAATATTGTGTTGCTGTCTATCTCTCCCTTTAAGTCTATTAATATTTGCATTATATACTTGGGAACTCTGGTTTTGGATTAATGGATAATAATAATTTTGTGTCCTGTTGCTGAATTAACCCCTTTATCATTATATAGAGGCCTTTTGGTCTCTTTTCATAATCTTTGATTTGTAAGCTGTTATATTTAAGTATACCTATTCCTGCTCTTGTTTGGTTTCAAGTTGCATGGAATGTCTTTTTTCACTGCTTTAGTCTCAGTCTATGTGTGTCTTTATAGGTGAAGTGGGTCTCTTGTAGGGAGCATATTTGAGTCATTTTTCTTAATTCATTCAGCCACTCTATATTCTTTAATTTGAGATTGAGTCCATTTATATTTAGTATTATTATTGATAAGTAAAAACATGCTATTTTGTTGCTTGTTTGATGGTTGTAACTTCTCTCTCCTTTTTTTTTTTTTTCCTTTCTTACTGTCTTCCTTTTTGGTTAAGTGATTTTCTCTGGTAGTATGATATAATATTTTGCTTTTTATTTTGAACAAAATCTGTTATAGGTTTCTGTGTTGTAGTTACCATGAGGCTTACCAGAAAACCTCTTATGGATAAAACAAGATATTTTAAAGATATGACAACTCATCTTAGATCACTAAGAATAGAAACAAACAACCAGGCTTGATGGCTCATGCCTATAATCCCAGCACTTTGGGAGGCTGAGGCAGGAAGATTACTTGAGCTCAGGAGTTCAAGACCAGCCTGAGCAACATAGTGAGACCGCCATTTCTAAAAAAAAATAAAAAAAGCAGGGCATGGTTGTATGTTTCTCTGATCCCAGTTATTCAGGAGGCTGAGGTGGGAGAATCACTTGAGCCTGGGAGCCTGAGTCTACAGTGATCCATGTTGACAGTACTGTACTCCAGCCTGGGTTAAAGAGTGATACCTGTCTCAAAACTAACAGAAAAGAAAAGAAAGAAAAACAAAAATTGTTTAAAACTCTATACTGTGACTCCATCATCCTCACATTTTATCTTTATGTTAATTTACATATTTTAATATTGCCTTCCTCTTAACGAGTTGCTGTAGGTATTCTTGTTTTTGATAGATTTGTCTTTTGAGCTTCATGCTAGAGTTATAAGTGGATTGCACACTATAATTAGAGTATTAGAGTATTCTGGGTTTGTTTGTGTACTTATTGTTACCAGTGGGTTTTATACATTCTTATGTTTTCTTCTGGCATACTAGTGATTTTTTTTTTTCTCCTTTCAGATTGAAGAACTC
The DNA here is from genome assembly GCF_006542625.1 of Nomascus leucogenys. NCBI lineage: Eukaryota > Metazoa > Chordata > Mammalia > Primates > Hylobatidae > Nomascus > Nomascus leucogenys. Next base: position 12,965,216 of record NC_044382.1, on the reverse strand, counting down.
CCTTTAGCATTTCTTGTAAGATGAGTCTTTTGGTGTTGAATTCTCTCAGCTTCTGATGGTTTGCAAGTTCTTTACATCTCCTTCATATTTGAAAGGTAGATTTGTGGAATATAATATTCTTGAATGACAGATTTCTATTAGTATTTTGCAAATGTTGTCCTCCTCCCTCCTGGACTGTATGGTTTCCACATTGAGGATTACCAGATGAATTGAGGCCCCGCTTATATGTCATTTGCTTCTTTTCTCTTATTGCATTTGGGATCATATTTTTGTCCTTGACTTTTGAGAGATTAATTAATATATACCTTGATATAGTCTAATTTAAGACAAATGTGTTTGGCGTTCTCTGACTTTACATCAATTTTCATATCTTACGTTTTGGAAAGTTTTCAATTATTATTTCTCCAAATAAGCTTTCTATCTCTCTTGAACACAATAATTCTTAGATTTTGTTTTTTTAATGTGATTTTTCTGTGTTTTGTAGGTGATCTTTGTTCCTTTTCATTCTTTTCTTCTTCTCCTCTGATTGTTTCCAAATAGCATGCCTTTGAGCTCACCAATTCTTTCCTGTGCTTGATCCTATTAAGAGTCTCTCATGACTTTTTCAGTTAAGTAAATGTACTTCTCAATTCTAAGATTTGTTTGATTTTTATAAGTTTTTCAATCTGTTAAATATATGTTACATTTCTACTTTGCTTTTCTGTATTATCTTGGAGGTCACTGAGTTTTCTAAAACTGCTGTTTAAATTCTTGCTCAGAGAGTTTACATATTGCCTGTTTGTTGAACTGGTTTCTTCCTTTGTCCATTTGAGGATGTCATGGTTCCCTGTTTGCTGTTGTTTTTTATGGATGTATGTCTATGTCTTTGCATTGAAGGATTAGCTATTTATCTTTTCTGTCTCATTTGTTTTGGTTTTTATTGGATATGTTTGCTTAGAGGTTCTTTGTAATTTACCCCTTGATGTTTTTTCTTTTTTTTCCTGCTAGGTCACTGCCTTCTTTTTCACTAGATGGCACCTTAATCCCAGGTTTGCCTCAGTTCTAGTACACAGTCAGAGTGTACTAGACATCCTTGAATGGGGATATCCCAAAAGGGATATCTCAGTAGTCTGGGAAGGCTGGCTAGGAGTTTGTACCCAGGGAACCTGTGGAATGAATCTCCCACAGCATGGTTCTGATTAACTGCCTCTACGATTTGGCATCTCCTTTGGCCAAGTTATAGAGTAGAGATTCTAGGGCTGAAAATGGCAATCTTACCTACCCTGTTTGTCTCTGACTGTGCTCAGAAATATTTCTCTCTTTAGGCACTCCCAATGCTTCTATAGTTTGAGGCAGGGATCCAAGGTGGTAGGAAGCTGGTTGTACATCTCACTCTCACTTCTTTTTTTTTTTTTTTTTAGTGTAGAAGCTGAGTTTGGGGAAAATATTCTGTGTGTATGGTACCAAAAAGGTTGGTGGGAGGGGTGTCGTGGATATGGAAGTTCAATTTTTTCATCATCTGCTCAAGAGTTTTTTCACTTCTTGGTGGTTCTGGGAAATGTCTTATCGTCATGTTAATTTGTGTTCTGGGAATTGCTGGTGATTATCTCAGCACTGTTTGTTTTTGGTTGTTTGTGCAGGGGAATAAAGCCAGCTTGCTTCCATGCTACCATTTTGGACCCAGACATCCCCTTCATTTGATTTTGTAGATATTTAATATTTAGAGATACTTAATATTGATATTTCTACTGTCAAAAGCAGTATACTTGATTTTTATATTGTTTTTATATAGGCCAGTTTGCTAAACTCTAATTATATTTGTATTTTATTTTGGGTTTTCTATCTATACACTCATACTGTCTATTGGTTAATTAGTATATCTTCTCTTACTTTATAATCCACATACATATTTGTTCTTTTTTCATGTCTAGAGCATGGTGAATAGAATTCATGATTTTTCTTTTGTCCCTCATTGAAAAAGTAATATTTTCAAGATTTCACCATTAAAAAAAAATTGTGGTAGGTTTTCTCATAGGCACTGTGTTCTGACAACAGTTATCTGACAACTGGGTGTTCTATAATTCCATTTAATTCTGACATTATCTGATGTTATGTCACATCCTATAATTAAAGGACAATTGTCTGTACTTCAGATACCAGCTGCAAGTGCGGTCCCTGGACTACTCACACTTCTGCATGGCCAGCTACAAGTTTGGGGCTTCCCACAACCCCTTTAGTTTTCATAATTTGCTTAAAATGATTCACAAAACTCAGGAAAGCATGCTACTTATTATTACTATTTAATTGTGAGGGAAACAAATGAACAGCCAGGTGAAGAAATACATACGGCAAGTTCTAGAAGGATCTTATGAACAGTAATACTTATCCCCAGGGAGTCAGGGCGTGCCATCCTTCAAGTATGTCAGCATGTTTACCAACAAGCAGGCTCCCAGAGCTGCAGTGTCTATGGCTTTGATTAATATTTCATTGCATAGGTAAGTTGGACAAATTCTTGGTCACATGATTGAACTCAACCTCCAATCCCCCTACCATCGCTGGAGGTCAGGTGGCTGACTGTTTCAGCCCTCTAATTATGTGATTGGTTTTTCTGTTAACCAGTGCCCATCCTGAAGCTATCTAATACTTCTGTCATGATTTGACTCATTAGATAACTAATGCTGCTTAGGACTCATTAGCATAACTTCTCTTACTCAGGAAACTCCAAGGGTTTTGAAGCTCTGTGCCAGAAACCTTGGACAAAGACTATATATATTACAATACAGACAATCCCTGACAAATGATGATTCAACTTATAATTTTCAACTTTATGATGGATTTACTGGAGTATTAAATACATTTTTGACTCAAGATATTTTGATTTATAATGGATTCATTGGGACATAGCTCCATCATAAGTCAAGGAGATCTCTCTGTGTATATACCTGTGTGTGTGTGTGTGTGTGTGTGTGTGTAATGCAAAAAATAAAACTTACTATCTTATTCATTTTTAAGTATAAAGCTCAGTAGTGTTAACTACAATGTGTTGTATAATCAATCTCCAGAACTCTTTTTATCTTGCAAAACTGAAACTCGATATGCATTAACAACAACTGAGCATTACTCCTCCTCCCAGGCTCTAAAATCCAACATTCTACTTTCTGTCTCTGTGAACTTTACTATGATGGGTACCATACATGGGTGGAATAAAATACTATTTATTTTTTGTGACTAGAGTATTTTACAAAGCACAATAATGTCCTTATGTTTTATCTATTTTATAACATGTCAGAATTTGCTTCCATAAATGTTTTTTATTGTAACACAGGTATCTATTATCAAGTTAAAGAAATTTCCATCTTGGCCTAGTTTACTGACAGTTTTAATTATGAAAGGACATGAAATCTGTCAAATGTTTACTCAATACCTATAAGATGATTTATATTTTTCCTCTCTTAATTTTTTAACATAGTAAATGTTATTGATATATTTTTTACTAAAACCATCCTTGCATTCTGCAATTAACTTACTTTGTTTTTAATGTTTTTTAATGTTCACTTTGACTTCTAATATTTTGATAATTACTTTTACATCTATGTGCTTCAGTGATATTGAAATTTTTATTTCTTGTCATTGTCTAGTTTCGGAATTAATAATACATTGCTCATAAAATAAATTTGGAGATTCTCATTTTCTTTCAAAAAGTTTATATAAATTTGGAACTATTTATTTCTTAAAATATTGGTGGACCTAGTCTGTAAAACAAAATATCTGGGACTAGAATTCTGGGAAGACAGCATTGTAGGAGACACCAAATCTTCTTTTCCCATTTAGACAATAATGACACTGGAAACTATCTGATGTAACTATATTGAAACTCTGGAGTTTATTGAAGACTAACAATTTTCATGCAAAGTCTTGAACGGTAAATTGTGATTGATTTTGGTCAATTACAGCTTTTTTTTTTTTTTTTTTTTTTTTGATGGAGTTTCCCTCTTGTTGCCCAGGCTGGAGTGCAATGGCGTGATCTCGGCTCACTGCAACCTCCATCTCCCGGGTTGAAGTGATTCTCCTGCCCGCCACCAAACCCAGCTGATTTTTTTTGTATTTTTAGTAGAGACAGGGTTTCAGCATGTTGGCCAGGCTAGTCATGAACTCCTGGCCTCAGGTGACCTGCCCTCCTCAGCCTTCCAAAGTGCTAGTATTACAGGTGTCAGCCACTGCATCTGGGCAATGTCAGCTCTTAGCACAGTACGAGCCACCTATTTCCTACCACTCAGCCCCACAGCAGACAACTGCATATATATGCATGGAGCAGCTTGCAAACAGCTGCTCCAGGATAGGAGCAGGGATGGACAAAAGGGACCCTGTCCTCCAAATACTGGGGAAATGTGATCCGATTGCTGATTCTGACCACAGAGGTGCAAAGATGTGCTGTCCATTGTTGCTGTATCTCCCCCATTGTTGCACAAGCCCTGTAAACCCAGTGTATTTAGAGTGCCAGTACATCTTTCCGTCTTTGATTTTTATCTTTTTCTCCTTTTGGAAACTATACATTAAAGACTAGGACATTCCAAATCTTCCACATCTATGTGGGGAATTAAATAATTACTGCACATTCCCAGGGAAAAACACAGGCTCAGAAAACACCTGAGAAGATATTAAATATATACTTCAACTTGATTTTCACAAATACTCAGGCTATGACAATTTTTAAAAAATCAAAAAATATACCAGGGGAAGTGTGAGAATCTGATTTCCAGAACCTCCATATTATTAGATTCAACTATCCAGTTTTCAACAAAAAATTACAAGACATACAAAGAGGTAAATTGGGCCTATTTAAGGCAAAAAAGTAAAACAATCAAAACTATCCCTGAGAAACAACTGATGGCATAACTACTAAACAAACACTTTAAAGCATTTGTCTTAATGATGCTCAGAAATCAAGACATGAAGAAAGTCAAGAAAATGACATATGAACAAATAGAAATATCAATACAGAGATAGAAAATCTAAAGAGAAACCAAAAAGAAAATCTGAAGCTGAAAAGTATAATAATCAAAGTGAAAAATTCACTAGGGAGGGGATTCAAGGCAAATTTGACTAGGCAGAAGAAAGAATCAGTGAACTTGAAGGTAAGACAATGGAAATTATCAAGTCAGACAGAAAGAGAAAGGATTGAAGAAGAATGGAAAGAGCAAAAGAGACATGTAGAATATCAAGTGAACCAACATATACAATATAGGAGTCCCAGAAGAAGGAGAAAATATACATAAGTAATGGTTGGGTTGATTACTTCCCAAATTTGATGAAATATGTGAATTTAAATATTTTAAAAGATAAACTAATTCCAAGCAGGATGAACTAAAACTGTTGAAAGCCAAAGACAGAATTTTGAAAACAATAGAGAAGTGACATAACACATACAAAAGATCTTCAATAAAATTATCTGTAAATTTCTCGTTAGAAACTTTGGAGGCCAGTAGGCAGTTGGCTAAAAAGCAAACTGTCCACTAATAATTCTATTTCTCACAAACTGCCCTTTAAAATGAGGGAGAAATTAAGACAAAATATTCTCAGATGAGCAAAAGCTGAAGCAATTTTTTCCCACTATACCTGCCATTCAAGAAATGTTTAAGGGATTCCTGTAAGTTGAACTGAAAGGATAACTAGAAAGTAACTGAAAGCCATTTTAAGAAATGAAGATCTCGGTAAAGATAAATACACGGGTAAATATAAAATCTATTATTGTAGTAGTGCTGTGTGGCTCCAATTTTTGTTGCCTACATGATTAAAGAGGCTAATACTTAGAATTATTCACCTAAAAGCTAGTATTGTTATGACCTTGCTTTGTAAGTCCACATTTGTTTTCTATATAATTTAAAGACTAATATATTAAATAAGTTATTAGTTTATGTTTTTGGAGACAGGATGTATATAGCTATAGTTTTACAACATCAACAACTAAAAGGAGTAGAGATGGATTTGTTAAAAGAGCAGAGTTTTTGTAGGTTATTAAAGTTAAAATGGTATAAGTTCAAATTTAACTGCTTTAATTTTAGGATGTTAAATATAATCCTAACAGCAACCACAATGAATATAGCTATAGAATACACACAAAAGGAAATAATGGGAATATAAAAAGTTCAGTATAGATATCTGCTAACACAAAAGACAACAAGGCAAAAATGAAGACCCAGAAAACTGTGAGGAGCATTTTAAAAATAGCAAAAGACAGAAGTAAGAGAAATTCCATTTAAAATAGCATAAAAAATAACATAGGAATAAACTTAACCAAGAAGGTGAAGGACTTGTACAATAAAAACTACAAGACATTTATCAAAGCTGGTAGATTGTGTGAGGCCAGGAGTTCAATACCAGCCTGGCCAACATGGCAAAACTCTGTCTCTACTAAAAATACAAAAATTAGCTGGGCATAGTGCACATGCCTATAGTTCCAGCTACTTGGGAGGCTGAGACATGAGAATCGCTTGAACCCAGGAGATGGAGATTGTGGTGAGCCGAGCTCATACCACTGCTCTCCAGCCTGAGCAACAGAGCAAGACTCGGTCTCAAAATCAAAACAAAACAAAAAAAAACTACAAGACTTTTATGAAGGAACTTAAGATATAAATAAATGGAAACACATCCCATGTTCATGACTTGGAATAATTAATATTGTTAAGATGTCCATAGTATCTCAAGCAATCAACAGATTTAATGCAAGGAGTGTCAAAATCTGAATGATGTTTTTTTGCAGAAAAAGAAAATCCCTTTCTAATATTTTTATGTAATCTCAAGGGACCCCAAATAGCCAAAATAATCCTGAAACAGTAGAATAAAGCTGGAGGACTCATAATTCCTGATTTGAAAACTTACTACCAGATACAATAATCAAAACAGTTCTGTGCTTGTCATAAAGACAAACATATAGACCAATGGAATAGACTAGAGAATACAGGGACGAATCCTCATATATATGGTCAAATGATTTTTGACAGGAGTGCCAAGATCATTCATGGGTGAAAAGACAATCTTTTCAATAAAAGATGACAAAAAGACTGGATATCTACATGCAAAAGAATGAAGTTGTAACCTTATGTAAACCCATGTACGGAAATTAATTCAGAATGAATTTATGACTTACATGTAAGTCCTAAAACTAGAATACTATTAGAAGAAAACCTATGGCAAAACTTTCACAACATTGGATTTAGTAATGATTACTTAGATATACACCACAAACATAGGTAACAAAGGAAAAAAAATAGTTAAATTGGACTTTGTGAAATTCTTAAAAATTTGAGTGTCAACAGACACAGTTAACAGAGTAAAATGGCAATCCACCAAGTGGGAAACAATATTTGCAAATTATGTATGTAATGGATTAATATCCACAATAAAGAACACGGAAAACTCAGCAACAAAACAAACAACTTAATTCAAAGAAAAGCAAAGGATTTGATAAGACCTTTCTCCACAGAAGGTATACATATGGTGAATAAACTCATGAAAAACATTCAACATCACTAATCATTAGGGAAATGCAACTCACACCTACTTTGAGACACCACCTCATATTCTCTTAGGATGACTAGCATCGCTAAAGCGCAAAATAATAAGTTTTGGTGAGGATGTGGATACCCTGTACACTGTTAGTGGAAATGCAAAATGGTATAGCTGCTGTGGAAAACAATATGCAATTTTTCTCAAAGCTAGAAATAGAATTACCATGTAATCCAACAATTTTACCTCTGGGTATATACTTGCAAATACTGAAAACTGGGTGACTACAAAATATTTGTACACCTATGTTCATAGCAACATTGTTTACAACAGCTAAAATGTGGAAGCAACTCAAGTGATGAGTGGATAAGCAAAATGTGCTACATACATATGATAGACCGTTATTCTGCCTATAAAAGAAAAGAAATTCTGAAGCATGTCATGACATGGATGAACCTTGAGGACATTATGTTATGTAAAATAAGCCAATCACAAAAGACAAATACAAATGATTCCACTTACCTGAGGTACTTAGCAGTCAAAATCATACAGAGTATAGGATGGTAGTTACCAGGGACTGCAGAGGCAGAAAATGGGGGATTATTGTTTAATAAGCATAGAACTTCGGTTATGAAAGATTAAGAGTTCTGGAGACGGATGGTGGTGATGATTGTACAACAATATGTATTTAGATAATACCACCAAATTGTACACTTAAATATGATTAAGATAATAAATTTTATGTTATATGTATTTTACCACGTTACAATTTTTTTTTAATTGACCTGGTTTTTCTTCTGATTTCTTCTGTGGACAAAAAGAATTGTTCTTCTATGGAAAAATATAGACTTGGTTTTTCTTTTGATCTTTAAACTACTAATTTCTTTAATTTTTAAAGACAATTCTATTTCTACTACTTTTTCAACATTTACTTTTAGAAAGTTATATTTCTATGAAATTACATATGTCATCTGTTTTTGTATTTAATGACATTATGTTCATGTTTTTTCTTATCATTTAAAATATCTGAAGTAGTTATAGTATAACTCTGTTTGTATGCCTAGACTTCTTTAACGTTCCTTTCCTCCTCACTCAATGTTTTCTAAGAACTACTTTTGGTGATATTGAACCTCTATTTATGCCTGTTTTCCATTTCATCAGTTTGTTGTTAAATTTTCTATGTCCTTTCTACATTCTGTGGGATTTTCTGTTGATTTTTTAAACATAAATTCAACAATCAGAATTTTAATTGTAATCTTCCTTCATTGTAAGAACTTAAGCATGTACATTTCCCACAGTACCAGTTTTACTGCCTTTCAAAAAATATGATATGAAGAATTTTTATGATTAAATGCTATGTGTTTTATAATATACATTATAATTTTTCTTTGACCCAAGAGTTGTTCACGTATTTTTAAATTTCCAATTGTAGACTTTTCATTTATTTTTTTCCTTTTGACTAAAAATCAAATTGCTATGTGACCAAGGAAAATGTTATATATTATTTATGTATTTTCTATTTATCAGACTTGTCTCATAGCTTTGTATTCATCCATATTTTTACTTTTAATTTTTCATATGTGCTTGAGAAAATCTATTTTCTTGTTAGCTGCAAGCTACTATAGATATTTAATCAACATTTCTGATTATGTTGTACATCTTTTTGATCCCTGTACTTTAAATTTTATATGTCTATAGGTTTTAGGTACTTCTAAAAAATATACCCTTAAATTAACTGCTTTTAATCCAATTAATATTATTTTAACTAATATGTTTTCATATGTGTGAATTTATTATAACTACTAATATGTTTATATTTTAATTTGTTTTTACCATCTTATTATTTGTATTGCTTTTATTTTTTCTCTTTATATTCATGTTCCTTTAAACTTTAACTTTACATTTAAAAATAGATGATACTCGTAGTAAAAGGTTTTTTTATATCTATATATATAGACAGTGTTTATATTTCACGTACAAGTTGGACAACTTCATTGCTCACGTTTTCTTTTTGCATCTTGGATTTCCAGGAACATTTTCATATTTCTTATTTCCAGTTTGCTTTAGAAGTTAGTGAAGATCTGTTATAAACACTCTCTTAATATCTGTCTTTCTCTTTAAATTTCTTTCTCCTTGAAAATGTTTTTATTTTGCACTCAATATTCAAGGATGGTTTACTGGGTATCCAATTCTATGTTGACTATTAGGATAATATTATTCAGCCTATTAAAAGAGGAAAATCCTGACATATGACATGACATGAACAAACCTGAAGGACATGATGCTGACTGAAATAAACCAGACACAGAAAGACAGCTAATGCACGATATCACTTTACATGTGGAATCTTAAAGAATCAAACTCATAGAAAGTTAAATAATGGTTACCAGGGACAGGGTCGGGGGTGGGGGTATGGAAAATAGATGTTACTGAAAGGGTACAAAGTTTCAGTTACGCAGAGTGAATAAGTTCTGCAGATCTAATGTATAGCGTGGTGACTGTAGTTAACAATGTAATGTATGCTTGAAATTGCTGCAAGTAGATCTTAAGTGTTCTGACCACACACACACACACACACGAACACACACTCTCAGACTCTCACACATTTTCTCTCTCTCTCTCTCGCTGTCTCTCAAAGGGTATCTGTGAAATGATGGATATGAAATTAGCTTGATTGTGGTAATCATTTCACAATATATATGTATGACAAATCTTGGCACTGAACACTTTAATTACATAGAATTTTTGTCAACCCTACCTCAGTGAAGTTGGAGAGAAGTTTGCTTCTCTAATATCAGAGCTATAATTATCATTGATATCTATGTGTGTGTTTTTGCTATTAAATAGATTATCTCAATTTATTTTATTTTATAAAATACATGTGACAGGGTCTTGTTCTGTCACTGAGGCTGCAGGTCAGCAGCATGATCATAGCTCACTGCAGCGTCGAACTCCTGGGCTCAAATGATCCTCCCAGCTGAGCCTCCTGAGTAGCTGGGATTACAAGCATGCACCACTATGCTTGGCTCATTTTTAATTTGTTTGTACTGATGGGGTCTCACTATGTTGCCCAGACTCTATTGCCATTCATGACCACTTGAACTCCTGATTTTAAGTGGTCATCCTACCTTGGCCTCTCAAAGCACATGGATTACAGACATGAGCTCCCACACCTGGCCATATTCTCTCAATTTTGAAATAACTAACTGCTTCTAATTCTCTACCACTTTTAATCCCCGATACCTCTTTTACCTCCAGTATCGCTTCTCTAGAACTATGCTGTCCAACACTTTAAAGGTAGCATAGCTCAAATTTAGATTTAATGCTAGTGTAAAAAACACATTGGACTTTTTAAAACTTTGTACAAAAAAGTAAAAAAAAACTCAATTTTCTATATTACATGTTAAAATGATATTTTGGATAAATTGAATTAAATAATATAAATACAATTATTTTACCTATTTTTGTTCATGTGATTAGCAAACTTAATTATAAATGTGGTTTGCACTATTTTTCTGTTGAACAGTGCTGTTCTACCAGATCATCAATAAACACCCTCCAAAATTTATTTGTGTTAACTTGTTTTTAAAATTTCTTTTATTTCAATTGGGAACAAAATTTGTCATAATGTTCTTAACCCACTGCAAGAAAATTTACATTTTCGTACGTAAGTAAACTTGTGCCCTACAGCTTTAACAACATTTTACGCCCCTTCAACTCAGCTCACATTTGAATTTAATTGGTATTTTGTATCCCCATGAACTAAATCAGTGTCAAGCCTAACTTAAAATGAGGCTTTTACAAAAGTTTTCTAAGCTCCAAAAACAGTTTTTCAAAGTTTGTTTCCATCAGTGGCAACATCCTCTCAACATATCAGAGAAGAAAATGTGGACAGGGATAGGGGACATTTAAGAGAATTAAAGATGGAACAGGGGAAAAAGCTAGAGTATAAGCTTGCCTGAAAAAACGCAGGACGCTTAAATGTACATTTCAGATGTGCGGGGTTCTTCCTCTCAAGGTAATGGGTTACCTTATGGTCCAGAGTGTGTCTTGAAATGTCATCTGAGAGCTATGGTCTAGAATGGGGGTCTCAGGACTTTACCCAGTTTCCTATCCTACCGTGGCTGAGCCGTTATCCAAGTTGCAAGACAAAGTCCTCTTTACTCCGCCCTCTCCTCTTCTCGTGCAGAGAAGAGTCTCTCCTGGAGCCATGAGCTGTGGTGCCTGTGACTGGGGAGACCTGGTGCTGTCACTTCCTTGGTTGAGCCAGCTGGTGTCTCACTAGTTCATTGGTTCCAAGCCCAGTACAGCGTGAGGACTTGCACAGGAATTGCAGTCCTTGCGGTCTAGATTGCCTTGCAAGTTTATTTAGAACCCCAGAGCACTGTAGCCCATGGTGGTGAGGCTTGCTGAAATGGAAGTTCCAACTGCAGGGATGGACAATTTCCCTCTGGCTAGTGCTGGTCTATATGTTCCCTCCATGGCTGCTGGCTGAGTTCTCTTTGTGTTGCTTTCCCCTCTGATAGAGTTGCAATAGTTATTATGACTGCTCACCTGATTTTTGGTTCTTAAGAAGGTGTTTTGTTCAATTTGGTGTTCCTACAGTGAGGATAACTGGTGAAGTCTTCTATTTAGCCATCTTGCTCTGTCTCCACTCCCAATAACACAATTTAATTGTATGTAAGCTCCTCCTAGTATGCTCACTCTCTCTCTACCCTATTTAATTTTTAAATAACATTTATCACTAATTAGTTGTCTGTTTGATTATTGCTTATAATCTGTCTTTTCTCAGACACATTGTACTATTAATGAGGGCAGGAAGCTTTGTTTCATTGTGTTTCATTCACTCCCCAACCCCCAACCAGTGTATCAAACACCTTAAACCATGCCTGGCACGTAGTTGGTAAGCATATAAGAAATAGGTGGATGTCGCTTTCCCTTCACATATTTATGTTTTATAGGGTGCTTTCTGTTTTAAACCTCTTTCTATTTGTTGTTTTAATCAGCATTGTCTTTTTAGATAGATGCCTATTTTGTGCACATTAGATTTCTGCATCTATGTTCTGCAAAGTATTCTATCACATGTGTCTTCATACTTTACTTTCCTATGCTCCAATCACAGACATATAATTTCATTCCCTTCTCTATGTGTCACGTAGTTTTTGTTTTGTTTTGTTTAGACAGAGTCTTGCTGTGTCATCCAGGCTGAAGAGCAATGGTGTGATCTTGGCTCACTGCAACCTCCGCCTCCCAAGTTCAAGCAATTCTCCTGCCTCAGCCCCCTGAGTAGCTTGGACTGCAGGCACCCACCACCATGCCTGGCTAAATTTTTGTATTTTTAGTAGAGACAGGGTATCGCCATGTTGGGCAGGATGGTCTCGAACTCCTGACCCAGGTGATCCACCTGCTCTGGCCTCCCAAAGTGCGGAGAATACAGGCATGAGCCACTGCACCTGGCCAGTTTTGTTTTTTATACTTCCTCTTTTAATATGTTATTTTATCATGGTCTTTAAGCTGTTCTGCTCTCTTTTTTAAAAAGTTTTTAAATTAATTTATTTGTTTATTTTTATTCTTTTTAAGAAAGTTGCTAAATGGGGGGGACCTATTTCTTCACAGAGCTTCCACCCCTCAGCCAAGTTTCTGTTCTAGACACTTTGCTATTGTCATCATCCTCACATAAACCCTGGAATTCCATTGCTAAACATTTTGACATGCCATACTGAATTAAGAAAACAACTAGTAAGTTAATTACAGGTAGCTCTTACGCATCCACATGTGATCTTCCATAATATGTAGCCTCGTTTTGAGACAGAGTAGATGGTAGATGAGATACTCTAACATATCTGTATCAGAAGAATGCTTGCTTATTAGATATATTCTATTAATTGACTAGAGAAGTTATTGTCATTTAAATGTATCCTGTGTTTGGATGATTGCCAACACTGAAATGAGGATATGCAGTTTAAAATGTTTCTGTTTCTTCTAATATACTGCTAATATGTTTTTAACATTGAGACTTCTATAAGGCCACTTATAACTCTATTCTCATTTAGTAAGCCGCTATGCTGCATATACTATTTTTAAAAATAGTTATATAATACTTATTAATTTATCACTCAGTTTTAAACTTAGTCATATTATCATATCATTAAACATTTTAAAATAACTATATGATGATCAAAGAGCAATAACTAGGATCTATTACTTTTTATACTCACTGTAGCTCCCAGCATGGTTCTAAACACTTAGTAGTTAATTAAAATGCTTATTAAATTCTCATGCATGGTTATTAACTAAAATAAAAAATATTAATAACAGATTTTAATTTGAATTACAACTCTTTGGTTAAAAGACATGTGACCTTGGATAAGTTGCCTAATTTACTTCAGTTTTTTTGGGGGGGGTGGAGGGTAAAAGTATTTTTCTAAATAAGAGTGAATAACTTACTGGTTTGCTCTAAGGTGTAAATGTTAGTATGCACATAAAGTCTTAGCATAAGCCTTAGTATTTAATAAGCCCTCATTACATTTTATGTACTATTACTAATGCTAATATATTTTTTCTTCTTTTTCTAATGCATAGGCTTATAGAAGACAGGGCTAAATTCCTTCATTTTTATTTTTCCTTCTCAAGAACAATTTATTTTCTGTTGGCAAAAAATTTAGTGAATCACTAGTATTGCCAATCCGAGAATCACATATTATCAAACATTACTGAACATTACATTGTATTTACTTTCATCTGCAAGATTATACATGTTCATATTGGGTAAACAACAAGGAACATGACTCTCCTTACTTTATGCAACTTAACAATATTTGAATCTGCAATTCTGATTGATACCCTAGGAATGAGATAAATGACGATACAGCTTTATGGGATTTAAACGTAAAAGAAACAATGAAGTATTAGGAAAGTCTGAGGTTGTCTGCAAGCATGTTTAGGTAGAGAAATTTATAGAATGGATAAGTAAGTAAATAAATAATTTACTTAAAGATCAATGTGCGAACTCTTGTAGTCAGTATTTCTAAAATCTCCATTCACCAACTTTACTGTATGTGATACAAATAATTGACATTTTTGGCAACATTTATCAAAGAATCTGCATAGTGGAAACATTTTCTTCGATGTTGAATGTAAGGACTATATGCATTACTAGTCTTATTTAGAGACTTATTTCTGCAATGAATAATTTTAATACATTGCAATATTCTAGTTTTCTGCTGAAATGAAACAAAATTCCCTAGTGTACTTATTCTCATTCATTCCCAAAGGATGGCAAATATATGTGTGCTCACATTTATAAGGTAAATTATGTGCTTAGAGATATAATAGCCCTTGCTTTTATGCAGTTTTTATTCTCTAAGGAGTTCAACACATTTGGTATTAGCTTTGGAACAATGAAAAATGAGTACTTATTCTTGACTGACCATACTATGCAGGAATATTTCCTTATTTTTGACCTTCCCCCGCCGACCCTCAAAACTTTATATAGAATTATAGAAGCTAAGATGAGAGACAGAAGAATGAAAGTGCTTAACACAAAGTTAATTTATTTGGTCAAAATCTTTAAGATTTAAAATCACCAAATAAATATCAAAACCTTGGTTGAATTCTAGTCTTGTAGGTCACTGCTATCTCTAATAAAATCAAACATCAATGAGATTTTAGACATGTTTAGATATGTTTAGATAAATTAAATTTTCAGAGGGTCAGTATTTTGTATTTCAAGAAATGGATATGAGATTTTTAAAACCTCTACTTCATGATATAATGTTTTTGGCTGTCAGTTTGTATGCACTATCCTCATGGGGGTGAACATTTCAAGTTGGCATTCTGGCAGAAATGAATTTTATTTGTAAATCCACCTACACACCTCTACCTTGTAAGCAAGGGCATGGCATTGCAAGGCCTCCACAAAACCAAGTGCTCCATATGGTCATTGAACACATGGCATTTGTAACCATCGAAGTATTAGCCTGAAATTCTGAGATAATCTAAATGAATATTTTTCCACTGTTGATGAGTGAACAAGGATTACAAAGATGAAATGATTTGCAAAAAGGTACTAAGCCTAGTGATTAGGAGTATCTACCAGAGTTAAACCACCGTTTTAATCCTGAGGTCTAGCACTTGTCCTCTGTGTAAGCTTGGGCAAGTTGACCAATATTTTTAAGCCTCAGATTACTAATATAAAATATGGAGCTAATAATACAATTAATACTTAATAGTTTCATTTAATGAAACATTACGATAGGATTTAAGAGAGACGATGTCAAATTATCTTATTAGAAAGTTGAAGGCTTAGAGGTTGTCATTAATCTGTATTTCCCATTTGGAACCACTCTGTTTCATGTGCCACTTACAGTTCCATTTCCCTCTTCTGCTTAACCATTAGTCCGTTGAATCTGTGCTGTGGTGAAAAGTGAGAACTGCTATAGCAACATGAAAGCGCTTAGTATTGAAACCATATTGCTGCGGAGTGAATTTCTGTTTAGCTGTGTGGTTTTAGGTAACCTCTGAACCTCTTTGTGACTCCGTTTCCTGATCTGTAACGTGAATGTAATCAAAAAGCCTGCATCATATATTTAAATAAATTAATACAAATAAAACTCTACCGGCCAGGCGTGGTGGCTCACGCCTGTAATCCCAACACTTTGGGAGGCCGAGGCAGGTGGATCACGAGGTCGGAAGATTGAGACCATCGTGGCTAACACGGTGAAACCCTGCCTCTACTAAAAATATAAAAAATTAGCTGGGCATGGTGGCACCAGCCTGTAGTCCCAGCTACTCTGGAGGCTGTGGCAGGAGAATCGCTTGAACCCAGGAGGCACAGGTTGCAGTGAGCCGAGATCGTGCCACTGCACTCCCGCCTGGGCTACAGAGCAAGACTGTCTCAAAAAAAAACCAAAAAACAAAAAACACTCTACCAATGGTGGCATGCACACAGCAAGTGGGGTGTTAGTAGTTAGTTGTTGACATACTCAAAAAAAAAAAAAAAAAAAAGGGCCGGGCACAGTGGCTCACGCCTGTAATCCCAGCACTTTGGGAGGCCGAGGTGGGTGGATCGCGAGGTCAGGAGATCGAGACCGTCCTGGCTAACATGGTGAAACCCCGTCTCTACTAAAAGTATAAAAAATTAGCCAGGCGTGGTGGCGGGTGCCTGCAGTCCTGGCTACTTGGGAGGCTGAGGCAGGAGAATGGCGTGAACCTGAAAGTCGGAGGTTGCAGTGAGCCGAGATCAGGCCACTGCACTCCAGCCTGGGGGAGAGTGTGAGACTCCATCTCAAAAAAAAAAAAAAAAAAAAATTGTTTTATGTAGCGCTCTATCATCTCCACTGGCTAATTCTACCACATGCGATATCAATAACTGGAACACTTATTTGGAAAAAAAAGTCCCAAAAGTATGTTTTAAAATTAGGCCTCTGTTTTTGTTTTGACAAATATCCATCTATTTTAATTTTGAAGTAACACATGAAAATGATGATTTCCATTACTTTTTCTCTAACTTAATGAAATAATCTTATATAGATTTTGCTAAAATTTCCTTACTACTATTCAAAGTAGTACTCATAATGTTCCCTGTCACTCCATCGAGAATAAACAGTGATACAATTAAATATGTAATTACTCATATAAAAACATAAGTGAACATTGCCAAACACCCAGATTCTCAAAGCGAAGTTTATGAGAGGAATAAATGTATCCACTTTCATCTATTTTAAGTCAAATCTGGCTTTATTATTACTGAAGTAAATAATACATTCCCACATGTTTGTATCCAAATTCTGTATGTTAATCTCATACAAATAGAATTTCTTTAAAATAGATATTCTGCCCACGTATTTTCTTACCAAATGTTTGAGTTCACGTCTGCATGGCAAGGAAGCAAACAAGATATTTATATTGTGTCATGGTAAATGAATAAATAGTCTTTCCATTCATTAGGGCGTACATAATAGAATAATTATGTATTCATGGTGGTCAGTTTTCTATAAATATTGGAATCTAGTAATTGCTATAAAACTGCCTGTTATTTATTCATTTGGAAGTCTTAAAGGAACACAAATATGCATGAACTACTTCTGTAAGTCAAAAACCATATTTTTCTTTTGTTTGTTCTCTTTGCATTGCTATAGAGATCTTCTGTGTGTTTTTTCCCCCAATATCCGCTACCTTTGCCATCTCGAGCTAGGAAGTAGTTGTTGTTGCTGTTGTTGTTTATTTTTTTATTTTATTTATTTATTTATTTATTTATTTATTTTTTGAGACAGAGTCTGTCTCTGTCACCAGGCTGGAGTACAGTGGCGTGATCTCGGCTCACTGCAACCTCTGACTTCCTGGTTCAAGTGATTCTCCTGCCTCAGCCTCCTGAATAGCTGGGACTACAGGCAGTCGCCACCACACCTGGCTAATTTTTGTATTTTTAGTAGAGATGGGGTTTCACCATGTTGGCCAGGATGGTCTCGATCTCTTGACCTCGTGATCTGCCCACCTCAGCCTCCCAAAGTACTGGGATTACAGGTGTGAGCCACTGCGGCCGTCTGGAAGTGTTTTAAGTATAATTTTAGCACAGGTACAGTTCATTTATGGCCATTCTTCTCCCATGTAGCATGGCTCTAGACCTTTCTTTCTATCTTCTCATCTTCCTATTCTTGATGATGTGGAAGAAATGTTTGGGGAAACAAGCCACAATTTTTTGTTCTTTATTTCCTGCTGTTATAATTTCATCTCTCTTTTTTTCCAATGTTATCACTAGCCAATCTGGAAATTAAATATATATATTATATATATATATATATATATACACACACACACAGAAGTATTAAAGAAATAAACTTCTCTTGCCCATGTTTTTTCAGGTCCCAGGTCACATTTTGCAACATGGATTTCTAGGGATAAACCACGGTTGTCTTCTCTTGCCAATTGGTCTTCCAACTCATTTTGGGAAAGAGAATTTAATACTAAAAATGCAGAATTCAGGCCGGGCGCGGTGGCTTACGCCTATAATACCAGCACTTTGGGCGGCCAGGGCAGGCAGATCACGAGGTCGGGAGATCGAGACCGTCCTGGCTAACACAGTGAAACCCTGTCTCTACTAAAAATACAGAAAATTAGCCTGGCGTGGTGGCACGCGCCTGTAGTCCCAGCTACTCAGGAGGCTGAGGCAAGAGAACCACTTGAACCAGGGAGTCAGAGGTTGCAGTGAGCCGAGATCGCATCACTGTACTCCAGCCTGGGCTGCAGAGCGAAACTCTTTCTCAAAAAAAAAGTAGAATTCAGTAATTAGAATATTTGTAAAACAAGAGCCATTTGATAGCCCTCAAATTTACCCAGGTTGCTGTCTTCTCACTCTATTTGCTTAAAAGACTGGCTTTGATTTTAGAGGAGTCGAATCTTCATTTTAGAAATCTATGAGAGGAACCATTTTTTCTGAATATCTCTAGTTAGCATTACAGTACATTTACAAATCATTTATAGAAATAAATTGCTGTGGAACTCAGAAGTGCATAAGAGTAATACTATAATTATAGAAAGCTGAAGATGTAATATAGTTTAGTCAATAATTTGCTGAAAAATAAGGATGGAAATGGTCACAGTTAAAAAACTGTAGTACTTGTCTCATTCAGCTAATCTTATTTGTGTATGTATTAACATCGAGTCAATCCTCCAAGTTCAAGATTTCCATGAGATTTCTTCTTCTATTTGAATGCAGGACTCAGAATCACTTCCTTCGTAAGTGTTTCCTACAAATTATCTGGTAATTGGCTAATACAAACCACCAATATAAAGTTCATATAGTTCCTCTACAATTATGATTTCTAGAAATTTGGGAATAGAAGGGGAGAACATGCAATTATAATTCGCTGAGACATGAGCTAGTAATGGAGAGATGTGACTAGAGTGGCTCCTTATACAGTAAACCATTTGCTGGTTATCAAATAATCATTTTAAAATCTGAGAAAAGGGTGATCAACATGAATGCAACAATGCCTGCCCTTTTGTAATTGGCACTCTTGAATGTTGGCTGACTGTGGAGCAGGTGAAAAAAATTGAGGATATATTCCCTATGAAAACTAAAACTATGGACTCTATGCCCACATTTTTGATGGCTCTAGAAAGTAATTCAATGCTTGGAATGGGACCTTTGGTGGAAAACAGAACTAATTATTATTTAGTACTTTGAGGATAGAAATAATAACAATGATAATAGGAATCCTGATCATTCTCTTCTAGAAGTATCTGGTATTTATTAGCATGTTATCATTTATATGTAATTTTCTTTATGGCTGGTATCTTCCTGAATAGTCCTAATTAATGCAAACAGCTTTCACTAAACAAATAACTAAAATGTCATTAAGTTTATATGATTACTAACAAAATATTCTCACAAACTCACCGACTTATAATTTTTAAAAATATATGCAAACAATTTACAATTAAGCATATTTTCTTTCCAACATATAAAAAACATTGATTATTTTATGTAATATGCAGAAGAAAATGCATTATGTAAAATGCAGGGGAAAAATGTACTCTTTCATAGCACACTGCAGCCTCAATTTCCTGGCCTCAAGTGATCTTCCTGCTTCAGCCTCCCAAGTAGCTGGAACTATAGGCATACACTACCATGCCTGGCTAATTTTTAAAATTTTGTAAAGGTGAGGTCTCACGATGTTGCCCTGGCTGGTTTCTAACTCCTGAGCTCAATTGATTCTCCCACCTTGGTCTCCCAAATTTCTGGGATTAGAGGCATGAGCCACTATCCCCAGCCTTGAGCTTTTTCTAAGATGGTATTTATACCACAATTTTAAGGTTTTTTGTAAAGAACAAAAATTGATGATTTTACTCATAAACATATGGAATAAAGTAACATTGTTCAAAGAGGATGAACTCATTAAGAAATAACAAAAAAGTGTAGCATATTTGGGGCTTGCAAAAATCTCAGTATGGTCAGCATCTATTGATATGGATGAAAATTAATGGGAAATTCTGGATTGTGATCCAATTTTTAATACTTACAAACTCTGACCAAGAATAAATGCCTTAAGTATGAGTTTCTTTCTGTAAAATATTCAATAAATACTTAAAAATTCACTTTCTTTTTTTTTGACCTAATCAGTAACTAGAACTGGAAAGAATAATTCTGTCAAACCAGTAGATATATATTAAAGAAAAATCAGTGACCGCAGATTTACTTTATATAATGGATGAACTATAATATCAAATTGCCATTTGTTCATAAATACTTATATAGTATCTACCATTGACAGGCATTATATTTTGTGCTCCTAAATGCAACGCTAAAGGATGATGCAGAGAGAAAACCAGATTTGGTAGAGCTTGAAAACTGTACGACACATGCCTGTAGTCCCAGCTGCTCAGGAAGCTGAGGTGGGAGAATCATTTGAGCACAGGATGTCGAGTAAGCCGTGATCATACGACTGCACTCCAGCCCAGGTGACAGAGAAAGACCCTGTCTCCAAAAAAAAAAAAAAAAAAAAAAGAAAATGAATACAAAATCAAGGCTAAAAAAAGTGACATTATTTAGAATGAGAAAAGAGATTATAAATTATACAGTTATAAGTCTGACCATTACCACCATTACATTAAAAAATCAAAAATTAACATTTTATATTTTGTACCTGTAATATTCTTCCTAGATACATGTTTTTACTAAAACTGCTTGAGTTCCTCTTCATATAACACAAATTTTATAATTGTCTTTCTATAGGAGTGTAGGTAATTTTTTTCATCTAATGGAGATAATTGATTCTTTTTTCTTACCGAGTGAAAAGTTTGTTTTAGCTAGCAACACAAGTTGTTATTGGCAATACCAATTTAAAGTGTTACCAAACACTCTCCCTAAGTATTTACAGATTAGGAATGCCTTTCTTTGGAAGAATTTTCCATAGGCTGCCCTCTGCTTTTTAATTTTTTTTTACTTTCAGACCTTGTTCCTTTGCCACCACCCACATCATACTTCAGATGCCAGAGAGTGTAGGATGTATTTATTTCAGCATACAACATCTAGCCATGCACTTTCAAGTCACAATGACACAGCACTCTGCAGGGGTATTAAGGGAAGCCATTTTTCACAGGGAGAGTCAGGAATGACTTAACTATAATGGAGCGACAGCAAACCATACAAGTAAATTCCATTAAACCAAACCTAAATGTATCCTCAATACACCTTCTGCTCAGTTGCACTCCCAGCATGCTCTTGGCCACTCCAATACTATACCATTTAACTATAAGAATGAGAGATGGGAAGTTAGAGTGAAAACACACAGTCATCTTAGCTGACTTTGTTTAAAATCTCTTACTTGTTCAAATTTCACAAAAACCTACGACTGTGTAAAAACACTACTACAGTTCTTCCCAAGAGTTGCTGAGACCGATGCAAGTAAGAGCCTTGCAGCTGGAGTTTCATTAGTTTCATGGTAAGTTCACCTTTGCTCACAGGGTCTTACTTTCTTGGAGTTTTCAGCCCAGCATAATATATATTAAATCATTTGATAAACCATTAATTATAATTACTATAAGTACTATGAAGAAGTATAGGAAGACATGGGATCATGTAATAAGAAGACCAGTTCTGGGCCTGTAGGTCAGAGACAGTTTTTCTAAGTGGTACTTGAAGCTGAAACCTGAATGAGAATCTCATCTTGTTGACCAAGGGATGGTGGTGAGAGAGGTGGAGAGGATTCCAGGAATAAGGAAGAAAATGTGCAAAGACTTTGAAGCAGGAAAATCATATGATGAGTTGAGGAACTGAAGTGAAGTTTAGTATGGTGGGAGCTCAGAAAGTGAGGATTAAAGGGTCATCTGGAATGAGATTTTAGAAAAAAGGAGTGGGAGGACGTCTTGCTGCATCTGAGAAGGCCACATTAAAGACTTTGGGCCTTATTCTAAAACAAATGGGAAGCCATTAAGAATTGACATTATAAGATTTGCATCAAAACCACTCTGAACACAGAATAAAAAATGGATTGGGGTATACAGGTGCAAACTTGATGGAGAGTTTCCACTAGGAAACTCTTAACCCTCAACTGTGAGGGTAGACAGTACAAATTGTTGAAGTCATCTTATTTTTGTTAATTCTTTTTCAGCAGCTATGCTGAACTTAGACACTACATCTATTATTTTTCCTTTTATAAAGTTGATAGGCATTGATTTCTAATTGATATAAACCTAGTGAAAGTTACAGAAACATTAAAAGTTTATACATTTAAAATATTAGAATATTATGACAAAATTTTGGCCCAAAATTGGGAGTGAAGCTAGCTATTGTCCAATTTCATGAAAAGATCCAGGATTTAAGATCTAGGTAAGAAATCAAGAACTGTTGACTCTTCCATGTTTGCCCTGGGAGAACAAAGTATAAACATTGACAGTTTACTATTGTAGAGCAGAATGGGTCAGGTCTTCTGAATGGGATGCCAAAATTTATGTAACATGTGATTGCTAAATATTTGGTACCTACACTTCTGGAAGGGTGTTGTCTAGAACTGTGATAAAAGTATAAATGTTAGTTGCTGTAATTAGTTAGATTTCTTCATGGTAAATTCATCTATTTTTCGTTTTTCTTCTTTTACCTGCTTATTGTAGTGATTTTTAATGATAATTTACTTTCTCACATGTGGTCTTAAAAGAAAGGTAATTCCTTTTAACTCAGGCTTCAAAGAAGACATTTCCAGAACTAAATCACACTACATTTGAAAAAAATCTTTGGGGCTCATAAATGTCATTTTTCACTTGTTTCTATTTATATTATCTCTCTGCACAAAGCTCTAAAATGCAAGCTTGTAAGTAGCATTAAAGGACACACATTTTCCTGGAATTCTTACAGGTTCCAATCTAGTAATAGTGCCAAAAATAAGAGAGATGTCCAAGAGTCCTTGTTCATATGCGACCCCAGTGATGTTGACAAAAAGTTATTTTCAAGAAAGTCCTAATAAGCATTCAACCTTGTGGATAATTAGTGTCCAGGGAAGGAGTGGTGCTGGGCTACCTGGCAATGTGCAGGATTTAATTTTTGTTCACTTCACAGAGACTTCCACTGTCCCTATATCCTTGTCTCAACATTATATTTTATTTTATTCTGACAAGTGCTATGTCAGAAAATACCATGAAATTCAATAACTAGTTTGACTTCTGAGTTGCAAAGATTATGGTTGATACAAAGGTATCAGAAATATCACAGATCAGATCCCTTTGTAAGATTCTTTATGAGACTTATGTCTGTTGTTTCTGCTACAGTATATATGATGATAATATTAAAAAGGAATACTAATATGTGATTATAATAGTATCTGACAATCAATTTACATATATTATCTCAAAACCTCTGAAACTGATGTAAACAACTTGTCTACATTTTAAGGCAGAAACTAGTCTCGTAAAGCAATGTAAGACTTATCATTAGGTCACTTTAGAAAGTGCTAAGGGAAGTTACATTACATAACAAACAACACCATTACAAAGAATGTCCTCTTCCATCTACCTCTTTGAAGGTCCATTTATCCCAGAAGTTGATACGCAAAAATATTCTTACTCTTATTCATCCTATATTCATTTTAATGAAGTTCTAGAATATTTAGGTGGCATTTGATTTTCTTTTTTATGTTATCTTTTAAAAAACTATCTAGTTTTAATCTAATTATCAAATCTCAAAAGCCAATTAGTAGACATTGATTTGTATCCACTTATTGGCTGTTATGAATACTATTATGAATAATGCTACTATGAACATTCATGTACAAGCTTTTGAGTAGACACATGTTTTTAATTTCCTGTGCATATAACTAGGAATGGATCTGTTGGGTCATATAGAAATTCTCTATTTAACTTTTTGAGGAACTGCCCAACTCTTTTTCAAAGCAGCTCTACCATTTTACATTGCCACTAGCAATGCATGAGGGTCCAGTTTGTTCATATCCTTGCCAACACTTGTTATTGTTTGTCTTTTTGATTATGCCCATTGACTGATAAAGAAACAAAATATGGTATACCTGTACAGCAGAAAATATCCAGTCATTAAAAAAATGAAATGCTGAAACATGCTATATCATGGATGATCCTTGAAACATGTGCAAAGTGAAAGAAGCCTGACTCAAAATGTCACGTATTATTCTGTTTATATAAAATTTCCAGAATAGGCACATCCAATAGAGACTGAAAGATTAGTGGTTGCCAGAGGCTGAGGGAGGGGGGATTGGGGAGTGACTAGCAATGGGCGTCAGACTTTTTATGAGATGATGAAAGTGTTCTGGAAGTAGATAATAATGATTCCACAATTTTGTAAAAGACTAAAACCAGTGACTTGTATAGTTTAAAGGTAAATTTTATGTTATATGAAATATGTCCCAATTTAGAAAAGCCAATTAAGCTTCTAAGTCTACAGTGATGATGATGATGGTAATAATCATAACAGCAACAACTGTCATAGAGATTGGGGAAAGAAGGGAAAAGAGAGAGAAAATGGAAATTCAATGAATATGTATGCTTCAGTATGTTTCCCTGACACATCTGAGCTGCCTCTTCTGGATTATGGCTCTACCACCCACTAAGTTACTCAAATTAGAAATCTCAAAATGATGATGGGTTCTTCTTTCACTCAACATTAGACAATTTTTTTTTTTACACAAAATGTGTCTCTGATCTCAGATTTTTATTTTCCATAGTGCTGTTCTCATTTCAACCCCCACTGTCA
This sequence comes from Nomascus leucogenys, assembly GCF_006542625.1. Lineage (NCBI taxonomy): Eukaryota > Metazoa > Chordata > Mammalia > Primates > Hylobatidae > Nomascus > Nomascus leucogenys. Next base: position 12,940,015 of record NC_044382.1, on the reverse strand, counting down.
TTACCATTTGAAGTAGCTAATCTCTCATTAATCACTGCAACATTCTTCTAATGATGCCTCTCCTCCCAGTTCCAGGCTCTCCTTTATTTGAATGTATTCCACAAGCTAGCTTTATTGTTACCATCTCACAGTCCAAGTCTGACCATGCCGTTCTTCCCATGATGGCATAAAGGGAACTGACATGATACAATGAGCCCCTAACAAAGTCACTACAATTTACATATCCAGGCTCATTTTTGAACTACTCAGTCCTGCTCTCCCTACCCTCACATACATGCATAATACAGTAGCCTGAACATTATATTCTTTTATACTGCTTTACTTTGGTCATGTTCTTCCTTTTGACTACTATTCCCTTTTTGTTTGTATAAATCGGTACCCCTACAGATGCAAAAAGAAAACACCTCTCAGAATAGTTTAAGGAAAAAAATGCAATTATTGGGAAAGCCAAGTTTTTAGAGATGGTCTTAGGTATAATTTGATGCAGAAACCTGTAAGACAGTTCTCCTCATCTCTTGTTTCTGCTTTCAGCTGAAGATGTAAATGAAGATAGATAGATTGATAGATGATTGCTTGATTGATGCATCTTTACAATTCTAAAATATCAAGAACTTGAGGAAAATTGAGAAGGGAGAGACAAAGTTAGACAAAGTTTAAGTCACGTACTACTCAATGAACCAATCGCTTTGCCATAGACATGGGTATTCTGCAAGGTCAGCTGAGTACTATGTCCACCCATTCAGCATGGTATAGGGTATCATGAATAATAGAATGGCAAGCTCACCATGACCAAATGGAAAAAGAGAGATGGTTTTCTAACAGAAAACAACCATAAGTCTGTACATTTCTGTTTCAGCTTTTACAGTTAGACTTATGACCCAATGTGAACTAGTTTTTGTGAAGAGTACGTGGTAGAAGTTGAGGATTTTTTTTCCCCACATAAATATCCAGTGTTTCGGTACCTTTTGGTAAAAGCACTTTCCACTTTTGATTGGATTGCTCTGTACTCCTTTAGAAAAATTAAATGAGAATGTACTTGTGGTGGCTCTATATACTGCTAGACTGACGTTAATTGTTGGGATTACTGAAACTTTTTAATAAGGTTTGCAGTCAGGTACTGCAAGTCCTACTTTGTTCTTTTCCATTTATTTTCATTGTGGTAAAATACAAAGAAGGATTTACTATCTTAACCACTTTTAAATGTATAGTTCAATTTAAGTATATTTATATTGTTGTTCAATGATCACCACCATGCATCTCCGGAACATTTCATCTTGCAAAACTAAAACTCTAGGCCCATGAAACAATAACTTCTCATTTCTTCCTTCTCCTGAGTGTCTGGCATCCATCATTCTACTTTCTGTATCTATGATTTTGACTACTCTAAGGACCCCATATAAGTGGAATCATACAGTATTTATATTTCATGGCTGGCTTAATTGACTTATAATGTCCTCAAGGTTTATCCATGTTATAGCCCATGTCCAAATTCCCTTCCTTTTTGAGAATGAATAATATTTCATTGTATGCATATAGTATATTTTGCTTATCTGTTCGTTCTTCTACAGAAGCTAAAGTTGCTTTAATGCTGCTGTGTACATGGGAATACAAATATATCTTCGAGATCTTGCTCTCACTTCTTTTCAATGTATACTCAGAAGTGGAAATGCTATATCCTATAATACTTTTCTCATTTTTTTTTTTTTTAGAAACTAACATATTATTTTCCACAGCAGCTGCACTATTTTACATTCCTACCTACAGTGCACAGTTTCCAATTTTCTCACATCCTCATCAACACTTGTTATTTTGTTTTCTTGATAGTGGCCATTCTAATGGGTAGAAGGTGGTATCTCATTGTTTTGATTTGTATTTCCCTAATGATAGCAATGTTGAGCATATTTGCATGTGCTTATTGGCCATCTCTGTATTTCAGAGAAATGTCTATTTCAGTTTTTTCCCAGTTTTTTAATTGATTGTTTCTGGTGTTGAGTTTTAGGATTTCTCTGTATATCTTGGCTATAATTCCTTTATCAGATATATTATTTGCAAATATTTTTGCCCACACGTGGGTAGACTTTTTAGTCTATTGGTAGTGTCTTTTGATGCACACATTTTTTTTTATACTGCCTAACGTGTCTATACATTTTTGTTGCCTGTGCTGTGGGTCCAATCCAAAAAAGTATTGCTAAATCCAATGTTATGAAACAGCCTATGTTTTCTTTTCTAAGAGTATTATAGTTTCAGGTCTTACATGTAGGTCAAGGATAAATTTTTCAGTTCACTTTTTTAATATGGTGTTAGGTAAGAGTCCAATTTTATTCATTTGCAAGTGGGTATCCAGTTTTCCCAGCACCATTTGTTGCATACAGCCTTTTGTTCCATTGATACCCTTGTGAAAAATCATTTGACCATATTTACAAGGGTTTTTCTCTAGACTCTTTATTCCAACAGTCTATATCTGTGTCTTTATGCCAGTGCCATGCTGATATGATTACTGAAGCTTGTAAGCTTTGAAATCAGAAAGTGAGGGTCCTCCAGCTTTGTTCCTCTTTTTCGGGATTGTTTTAGCTGTTCAGAGTCCCTTTAGATTCCATAGAAATTTTCTCATCGGCTTTTCTATTTTAACACAAAACATAATTGGGATTTTGATAGCAATTGCATTGAATCTGTAGATTGCTATGGGTAGTACTGACATTTTAACAATATTAACTCTTCCAATCTATGAACATGGGATATTTTTCCATTTATTTATGTCCTCTTTAATTTCTTTTAGAAAAGATTGGAGTTACCTCCTTTGTTAAATTTATTCCCAAATATTTTAGTCATTTTGATGCTATTGTAAACAAAAGGTTTTTTTTTTCTTAACTATTTTGATATTTTCATTGTCAGTGTCAGCACTGCCTGTTGCATAGAAATGCAACTGATTTTTTTTATGCTTACTTTGTATCCTGCTACTTTGCTGAATTCATTTATTAGTTCTGAGTACTTTTGTGTATTTTCTAGGGTTTTCTCTATATATGATCATATTAATATGAAGACAAAGATCATTTTTTCCTTTCCAATTTGGATACTTTTTTATCTTTTTCTCACTTGAATTGCTCAAGTCAAGACTTCTAAACTATATTGAATAGAAGTGAAAAAAGCAGGCATCCTTGTCTTATTCCTGATATTAGAGGAAAAGCTTTTAGTCTTTCACCATTTGTTATGATGCTCACCGTGAATTTTTTATACATGGTATTCATTATCTTGAGGTAGTTTTCTTCTGTTCCTAGATTCGTGAGTGGTTTTATCATGAAAGGGTATTAAATTTTGTCAAATGACTTTAATGCGTCACTTGACATAATGGTTATTTTTCCTTATTTTCTATTAATGTGGTGTATTACATTCTTTTATTTTTGTATGTTGAAACCCTTTTGCATTCCATAAATAAATTCCTCTTGGTCATGGTGTAAAATCCTTTTAGTATGCTGCTGAATTTAATTTGCTAATATTTTGTTCGGGACATTTACATCAGCATTCTTAAGGAATCTTCGTCTATAATTTTCCCTTTTTATACTCTCTTTAATTGGCTTTGGTATCAGAGTAATGCTGGGTTCAGAGAATGAATTAGGGAGCATTCTCTCTGCTAAATTTTTTTTTAATAATTGAGGAGTACTGGTGCTCTCCTTTAATGTTTGGTAAGATTCACCAGTGAATCCACTAAGTCCAGTGCTTTTTTAGACAGAAGATATGTGATTACTTCTTCAATTTTCATATTAGTTACAGGCCTATTTTGACTTTCTACTTCTCCATTATTCAGTTATGGTACATGATATTTCTAGTAATTTGCCTAATTCATTTAAGTTAGCCAATTGATTAACATACAGTTGCTCATAGTACTCTCTTATAATCCTTTTTTCCCTGTAGATTTTGTAATAATGTCCCACTCTCCTTTCTGATTCTAGTAATGTGAGTCATTTCTCTTGTTTTCTTATCATCTAGGTTTGTCCATTTGTTTATCTTTTCAAAAGACCAAATTTGTATTTTGTTGATTTTTTTCTTTTCTTTCTTTCTTTCTACTTTTTTTTTTGAAACAGAGTCTCACTCCATCACCCAGGCTGGAGTGCAGTGCCTCAATCACAGCTCACTGCAATCCCTGCCTCCCAGGTTCGAACAATTCTCCTGCCTCAGCGTCCTGAGTAGCTGAAATTACAGGCATATGCCACCACGCCCAGCTAATTTTTGTATTTTAGTAGAGATGGGGTTTTGCCATGTTGGCCATACTGGTCTTGAACTCCTGACCTCAAGTGATCCACCTGCCTTGGCCTCCCAAAGAGCTAGGATTACAGGCATGAGCCACCATGCCCAGCCTATTTTTCTATTCTCTATTTTGTTTATCTATACTCTAGTCTTTAATATTTTCTTCCTTCTGCTAGCTTTGGGTATAATTTGTCCCTTTTTTCTAGTCCTTTTAGATGTAAAATTGGGTTGTCGATATTAGAATTTTCTTGTTTTTGTTTTTTTTTAATGTTAAGTGCTTGTATCTCTTAATTTTTCCCCTAGCACTACCTATGCTTCCCCATTAAATTTCAACTAGTGTGTTTTCATTTTCCGCTCCTTGCTAAGCATGTTCTACTTTCTCTTGGGGTTTTCTTTGAATCATTTTGTTTAATAACATGGTTGTTTAATTTCCACAAATTTGTGAATGTTTCAGGATTTCTTTATTCTGTTGCGGTTGGGAAAGGTGCTTTGTATTATATCTATCTTTTAAAATTGATTTAGACTAAATTTGTAGTTTATCATAGGTATATCCTGGAAAATGTCCTGTGTGCATTTGAGAAGAATGTACATGCTGAAGTTATGGGTAGAGTGTTCTATATATGTCTGTTACATTTGGTTGGTTTATTGTGTCAAGTTCTCTATTTCCTTATTTGTCTGTTCTATCCATTGTTGATAATAGAGTATTGGATTCTGCAACTATTATTGTAGAACTGTCTATTTTTCTCAATGCTGTTTATTTTTGTTTCTTATATTTTTATGGTCTGTTATTAAATGTGTATTTATAATTGTTATATATTCTTGCTTTATTAAAATTGTCATTCATTGCAACCAAAAGAAAAGACCTAAATGTTTAAGAAGGAAAGCCTGGTGTTATATTCTAAATGCTATATTTTAATAAATGTAGTTATATATTGTAAAAACTTTAAAAAGTACAAAAGATGAAATTATTATTCATGTATTTTGTCTTTTATAACTATTTTTTAATTTAAATTATCTTTTCTCTAATATTTGTATAGCCACCTCTGTTCTCTGTAGGTAACTATTTGCATGGAATGTCCTTTTTCATCTTTTCCTTTTTAACTTATCTGTGTCTTTAGAAATAAAGTGTGTTTCTAGTAGACAGCATATAGCTAGGCCATGTTTACAATTCATTCTCTGAATTTCTGTCTTGATTGGATAATTTAATCCATTTATATTTAAATTAATTACTGATAAGGGGGAACTTCTGTCTTTTGTGTACTTTTTAGATTCCTCATTTTTTGTGTGTGCTTTTGCCTTATTTGTTGCCTTATCACCTTCTTATGTGTTAGTCAATTTTTTTGTGTATATACTGTTGCTATTTTTCGTGTGTGTGGTTAACCTGGAGACTACATTTAGCATCCGAAAGTTCCAACACTCTAATTTGAATTTATACTAGCTTAAATTTAATAATATATGGAAACTGTGTCTTCATTCCTTTCAGTTCTTCATGATACACAATTACATATTTACATATTCTGTATCCCAAGACATAAACTGAGAATTTTTTAATACATTGCTCACTTAAATTATGTATAAAACAAAATGTTTCTACATTTTACAAAGTTATAATACTACCTTTTAGATTAATCATTGTTTTCTTTATATTCTCTTAAATCATGTAGGAAACAAAAAGTGGTGTTATATACCGTTGTTACAAAACTACTAGCTCTCATAATTGTCCATGTATTTGCCTTTACTGAGATATCTATTTCTTCATATAGCTTCAAATCACTGTCTAGTATCTTTACATTTTAATCTGTAGGACTCCCTTGAATATTTATTGCATGCCAGGTATAGAAATATTCCTCAGCTTTTGTTTACCTGAGAATATCTTCATTATTCTTTCAAATTTGAATGACATTTTGGCCAGTTATAGGACTCTTAGTTGACATTTTTCCGTATTCGCATTTTGAATACATCAACCTACTGCCTTTAGGCCTCCAAAGTTCAGATGACAAGTCTGCAGGTATCGTTTTGAAGACTGCTTATATGAGATGAGTTGTATTTCTTTTACTGCTTCCAAAATTCTCTTTGTCTTCCCTTTCAACAGTTTGCTTTTAATTTGTCTTGGTTTGCACTTCCTTGTGTACCTTACTCCAAGTTCTACTGAGCTTCATGGATGTTTATATTCTGGTTTCTTATTAAATTTGAACACTTTTTAATCATTATTGTTTTTCTAATTCTCTGTCTCTTTTTTTATCCTCTAGGACTACCACAATGTGTGTGTTAATTGGCTTGATGATGTTCCAGAAATCCCTTAGGCTTTGTTACTTTCCTTCGTTCTTTTTTTTTCTCTGTTCTTAAGACTCCATTATGTCCATTGCTGTATCTTCAAGTTCTCTGATTCTTTCTTCTGCTTGATCAAATCTGCCTTTGAATCCCTCTAATGAAGTTTTCCATTTCCATTATTGTAATTTTCAACTTCAGGATTTATTTTTTTCTTTTTAGATTTTCTGTCTCTTTATTGATATTTCCATTTTGTTCATATGTCATTTTTCTGACTTTCTCCATGTTCTCCTTTAGTTCTCTGAGCATCTTTAGAACATTTTTTAAACCTTTTTCTAACATATCTGCCATGAGGTCTTTCTCAGGGATGGTTTTTGTTGGCTTTTTTTGTTTGTTTGTTTGAATGGCCTTGACTTTCCTGTTTCTTTGTATTCTTTGTGATTTTCTTGGTTGAAAACTGAGTTTCAAATGAGTAAAACATTTATTCTATGTTTCTAATATTTGTGCTTTAATTTTATATACATCACATGTATAGACATAAGTAAGCCATTAATATAGTATTGAATTTGTTATTTTATTATCTTATTTTATTTTTGAGACAGTGTCTTGCTTTGTCACCCAGGCTGGAGTGCAGTTGCACAATTTGAGCTCACTGCAACCTCTCCCTCCTGGGCTCCAAGTGATCCTCCCACCTCAGACTTCTGAGTAGCTGGGAATACAGACGCACACCACCATGCCTGGCTAATTTTTGTATTTTTTGTAGAGACAAAACATGCATGCCACATTGCCCAGGCTGGTTTTGAACTCTTGAGCTCAAGCCATTCACCCACCTTGGTCTACAAAACTGCTGAGATTACAGGCATGTGGCGCTATGCTCAGACTGAATTTCTTATTTCAAATAGTCATATTTATTTTTTAAATACTTATGAAAAGAAAAAATTACCCATGTGTCTATCATTTCTGATGTTGTTTATATTTTTCTGAAATGCCAATATTTCATCTGATGTCATTTCTCTTACATCTGAAGCACTTTCTATAACTTTTGTTGTGGTGCAAGTCTGCTAGGGGCAAATTATAGTAGTTTTATTCCATCAGCATACGTATTTGTTTTGATTTCATTTTTGAAGAACATATTTTTTGTATATATGATTCTCAATTAACAGCTCTTTTCCTTCACTACTTTTAGATGTTAATTTACTGCCTTCCGTCTGCCACAGTCTCTAGTAAAATGTTGGCAACATTTCATTCATTGTTTTCTTTTATGTAATGTTTCATTTTTCTCTGATTAATTTCAAGATTTTCTTTGTTTAATTTGCATTAGTTTGACTATGGGTCTAGATAGTATTTTTTATAGTATTTCTGTTTGATGCTGCCTGATCTTTTTTGAATTAAAAAATTTATATCTCTAACTATATAGAAAAAAATTTCAGCTACTCTTTCTTCAACCATATTTTTTGCTTCATTTTCTATTTCTTATCTTTCTGCCAAATCATACACATTTTGATATTGTCCCATATTGCTTATATTTTCTATCTTGTTACTCTTTTTCTAAAGTATGGATATTTATTTCTGTCAATCAATTATCAGGTTCATAGACTCTTACTTTCTTAAACTTCAGTCTGCTGTTAATGCCATTCAATGCATTAAAAAAATATATATAGCATGTTCCACCTTCCTATTTTTTTAAGTTCTGTTTCTTAATTGTATATTTCTATATTTTCATTCATTACAAACATATTTTCATTCATCACGTATTTTAAAAGTGGACTTAAAAGTTTTGTCTCTTATTTCCAACATCTGCCATTTCAAGGGTAATCTCTTTTGATTGTCTTTTCCCCTAGTGATCTGTGATATAATTGTTTCTCTGTATGCTACATAATTTTGGTTTATATGCTGGATACTGTGAATATGAAATGCAGGGATTATGAATTTTTTTCTGTTTATATGAAGAATATACATTTTCTTTTAAAAAGGCCATTGGCATGGCTGAACTCAAACTTCCAACTTTGTCCCTACTAAGGTGGACAGTAGATAAAAATATCTGTTCACTTCTTCAGTGTTCATTTAACTTCTTGTAATGTGCTCTGTGCCTACATGGTTATTTAGCCAGCCAGTGTTTTGGGCAGGCAGGGATTATCTCCATTACTTAAAGCTCCTCAACTCTGGCACTTTCCTTAGATTTCCTCACTTTGCATGTGCTGTGATTTCCCCAAATTCTCTATTACTTCAAGTTTGTAAGACTGCAGCTTTTATGTCCCCACATTAAGCACCCCACATGATGAAAACTTGAGGCTGTTCTCAGAGTACACGCCACACAAAATATAAAGCTCAAACCCAGCCAATTATTTCTTCCTAGTGTCAATTTCTCTACAGTATCTTCCTGCCTCCCTGCCTTTTTTCATTCACCAGTACCTTAAATTAGGTTGTACCGATTGTCCAAAGGTGATAATTGTTATCTGTGCAAGAAGTATTAGAAGTGCCTCCCACAGTTACCCGTTGTTTCCCCATTGTAAAATATTACTTTACAGAATAATATGTTTCCATCTGCCTGGGTGTAAACTTGAGATCATACTAAAGCTTATATGGAGGTTTTCTTGTTTTATTATTATCATTCAACTTTCTTCTCTTCATCATTATTTTTACCTTCATTTTTGTTACCAATATCATGAAATCCAACATCTATTTATGTTTATTTCATTTTACACATGCTTCATATGTTAGCATACATCTTACCATACATTATTCCTAATAAGTATATGGAATTTAAGTATGTGTTATTGTTTCCTCAATTTTATTAAGGAGAGAATGAGCGTCAAAATCTAAAATATCCTGCCTACAGCTCACAGAACATATACTTATGTTCTATGTTACATAATACTCAGATATATCAGTCTAGTTCATATTAAATGTCCCAGTTTTGGACAGTTTTAATAGTGTTTCATAGTATGCATATATCACAAGGTATTCAAGTATTCACATATTGCAATGATAAAAATAAATCTGGTCAAAACTCTATATTGATGAAAAATTGCATATGGAAGAACTAAGATATACAATTAGAAAGATAAGAACAGATCATTAAGAGCTATGAATACTATGCTAGGGACTTGTAAATTATGCTCAGGCAATAAAAAAACACCAAAAAATCTCCAAGTAGAAGAATGGCGTGATTACAGTGACTTGATTAGCCATTTGAATGTGAATCATAAGCTGCAGAGAGAGATGGCAGATAGACTAAGCCACTGCAAAATCTGGAAGAAAGACTCTATGTACTTGAATTAAGCAGTGGAAAGAGAGTTACAAAGAGGATATGGATACGGGAGGTGATCAACAGAAAGAAGTAAGTTAATTTAACACATTAGCATCTTGGTGTTAAAACAAAAATAATCTATGTAAATGCCAAACAAAGTCTAGAAATAAAACCATATTACAGATAAATCAGAGTAAAACAATTATTCTTTAAGTGGCTGGGTAATCGAGGTCCATCTGTTTTTTCTGTCTTGTGTGGAGATGTGTGTTCAGCTATGATACTGTCAATCTTTCATTTGCTTCTTTGTCAAAAGCAGTTCATGTTTACTTATAAATAATTATAATCTTTGGTTCAGGAAAATAGCATTGCTGGAGGTGCTCAGATATACGGAACACAATTTCAACACAAAGAAGAAAGTTATCTAAATTGCTCAGAAGTTTCATAAATTACACATGTAGGTATAATAGTTAAATATCAATCAGCAGATTTTTTAAATTAGTTCATGCATTGTGTTGAATAAATTATGTAAAAATTAATTATTATAAAGGCCAGTAAGACTGGGACTTACATTTTACGTTTGTGTATATTTAACAGACTTTTAATGTTCCATTCAATAATGCTTAAATCTATAGTGGTTACACACAGAAAACCTTGAATGTTTTACATATGTTCTTCTCAGATAATGATATATAGTATTTCTGTAATGAAATGTTCTAAAATGTGCTTTATATCCTTTATGATTAAATGGAACTACTTTTAAATGTCTGATTATTGCAGAAGACTCCAAATTGAAGCCCACTGAAGATTTTAGACTGAAGATTTTGCCAATTTTTAACTTTTCCTGTTTAATTTTCACATGCACTACTTTTATTTTTGCTACAGTTGAAGTTGCCACCTCTGACTGGAAAAATATCTGTCTACATATTTCTTCTTTTATAATATATCTACTTCCATTTCCATATTTATATTAAATTTTGGCTTTTTTTTTGTAAGTGATTGAACTGAAAGTTCAAACAGGTGACTCACTATCAAAGAATAGGTTACTGGTTTATTAATATTTTAACATTTTCCTTAGGCAAACATTAAAGCAATTGCCATTAAGTAAAGGCTTTAGGAATAACCTGCTCCTGGATACAAGAAATATAATTGTTTTCTGGGACAATAGCATTATTTTAAAAGCTTTTTAGCCAAAGTTTTTATTACTTGTCTGTTTAGAACTTATTTGAAGCATGAATCATAGATAATCAAGCTTTCTTTAGGACAGATATATTTCATTTGAAATTAAAATATTTTATATATTCCTATTAACAATTCATATCAATACAAAGTATATTCTTTGTGATGATTTTGTGGGCTGAAGAAAGGTTGCATTTTTGAAACATTAAATGAAAATTGAAATAATATCCTTTTAAAATGAGGCAAAGTCCATCATGAACATTGTTCTTATAGTCTGATTATTTAACATACTTATATAAAAGAGTTGTAAATTATGTATAAATTCTTGCTATTAATCACAGAAGTTGTGTACATAGAACCTTTCCCTGGCACAGAAATAATAAATCAGTTAAATGAATTTATTGTGTTAAAGTGTATTAGTCATGTCTCAGATAATTTTATTCTTTGTTTAATGCCATACACAAGAGTAATTTAGGGTGAAATGATTACTTAAATTTTATTCTGCAAACCTTGGCAGTCTCTACTACTTCAGTAGAAAGTATTAAAAAAAAAGATCGAGAAGTGATTGAAGACAGATCATCAACTAATCAGTTGAGAACAGGAGAAGCAGCCTTAAATGCTGCTTACAAAAGCTACTTACTCTACCCCATTTTACTTCCAGCTTTAATCTCATAATATTCGTGTTAATTTGGCCAGATTATTTATACTTTTTATGCGTCTGCTTTCCTATCTGTGAAGTGGGGATGTTAGTGGTACCTATATGAGGATATTTATGAGGAGTCCATGAGATAATATCTATATAGCACTTAGCCTTATGACTACCATGCTATTACTTAGAAGACAGTAAAGAGAGTTTGGTTAAGACAGCTACTTATTCTATATTATTTCATATCTGAAAGATATTTTCTAAATCAATTGAAAAGCTGTAGGTGGATATATAGAAAATAGGGAGTTTTTATGTTTTATTCCTTAAATCTACTATGCTTCATTTCTTATATTTGCAAGGCTGATATCTTTTATAGGTCAAGCCTATGAAATTTTTCAGACTATTCAAAATTAAAGTTATTTCTTTGCTTCTTGATTATCAATTTTTACTTGACATATTTTCAACCAGAGTATAGCTAACTTCTACTGTAAAATCCTGCTAGTATTATTAACCAACATGAATTAAACACATATTTGTTGAACATCTACTCCCTACTCAGTACGCTGCTCGTGATAGATGGTGCAAAGAACAAGACGACCAGAATTAAATTTCGGGCAAAATCAAGCAGAGGATTATTTCAGCCTGGTCCCCCTAGGAAACTCTGAAGTTATTCTTAAGCCCAGTGTTACACCAATCTGGATTAAGGGCGTTGGCCTTTTATAGTCTTCAAGGCCACACATTGACTAACAATTTCCCTTGGAGGAAAATAATTCCCAAGAACTTCTGATTGGGATGCAGAGTGGCTCCAATATCCTGAGGGCTGACCACTAAAGAAAAGTCACAGGTGAAGGTTATTGAAGACAAATCCACATTACACTAGCAAAAAAAAAAAAAAAAAAAAAAAAAAAAAAAAAAAAAAAAAAAAAAAAAAAAAAAAATGGAGGGGGAGGTGGCGGGGAAGGGGACAAGGAAACTTTAAAAAAAGACATGATGTGAATGAAGCACCAGACGTTTCTAGTACACATTTTTAGCATACATGTTATGATGACTAAGTAAAACTATCCACATAAAACATTTAGCAGAGCTCCTGGCACAGTAAGAACTGATTGCCATCCAGTTATTATAGCATTAAGGATAAGTGTAGGGTTTTCTGGCATTACAGGTGGGTGGGTGTCAAACCTAGCTTGAGTGGTGGGTGGTTAATGGATGTCAGGAAAGTCTTCCAGAGGAGTTAGCATGTATGCTATGTCTCAAAGCGTGGCTAAGCCATTAAGGAGAGCTATAGGGTCTACAGAAGTGGGACTGGAGAGAAAAATGAACAAGAGTGTAAAAGGAAGTGACAGCAGCAGATGTAAAAGTCATAGACAAGAAAAGTCATTCAGGGATGTGTGTATTTTTGTGCAACTTGAGCAGAGTATTAGGATAAATTAATTTGGGATGTCAATGGACCATGTTGAAGTGGTGTTCCTTTGGCATTCATTCATTCATTCACCCAAACAATATTTACTGAGAGTTTTTTCCATGCCAGGACCTTTCTAGAAAGTGAATAAAACATATATCAGTGAATAACACAAAAGTGGCTAATTTTTTTTAAAAAGCAGACAACAAGCAAGTAACAAAATATGTAAGTAAAGCAGAGCAGATGTTAGGTGGTGATAAATGCTTAAACTTTTGTTTTAAAATAATGCAAAGTAAGCTATTAGAGACAGGGGTGGGAATAGGGAGGCTACAGTTAAAGAGAGTAGTCATAGTAGGCATCATCAAGTAGGTAACATCTGAGTAAAGGTTTAAAAACACTTTACTGATCAATTGACATGACTGATATTAGGGGAAGAACCAGGGGGCTGATGTTGCTGAAAAGAGCAAGTACATAAATGAATAGTAATAAGTGACGTTAAAGAGCTGATGGGAATCAAGATCTTGTAGGGTCTTGCAGGCCATTGAAGACATTTTGTATCTTGCTGTGAGTGAAATTGGGATAAAGGAGATGATCTCTGTACTGTTTTTAAAGGATTACCCTGGTGATGATATTGAGAACTGATGAAAGAAGCAGAGCTAGTATATGTAATCAAACTAATTAGGAGTCCATTGCAATAAACAAGGTGAAAGATTATGGTGGCTTGTAAATAAATGGTAAGAAGTGGTAAATTCTAAATACATTTTGAAGGTGCAGCCAAGATTTCTTGGTGAATTGGACCCTGGTGTATGAGAGAGATGAGACAAGAATGACTCAAATTTTGGCTTTGAACAACTGAAGTAATGGAGTTGCTGATATTTAAAATATGAAGGCTATAACAAGTTGCAGTGGCCATTTCAGTTTGAGAAAAAGAGATAAAAGGCATCCAAATTGGAAAGGAAGATGTTAAATGGTCTCTGATTGCAGATAACATGATTTTATACCTAGAAAACCCTAGAGACTCTATCAAAATAAGGTCATTACTAATAAATTCAGTAAGTTGCAGGATATAAAATCAACATACAAAAATCCATTGTGTTTATATACTCTAACAATGAACTAGCTGAGAAAGAGCTTATGAAACAGTCCCATTTACAATAGCATGAAAAATATTAATAATAAAATACTTAGTAATAAATTTAACCAAGAAAGTGAAAGCTCTATACACTGAAAATTTGAAGACGTTGATGAAAGAAATTATAGAACACACAAAGAAAGATATCCTATGTTCATGGAAGAATTAATATTGTTAAAATGTTGATGATACTCAAAGCAATCTACAGATTGAATGTAATCCCTATCAAAATTTTAGTGGCACTTTTCAAAAAACTAGAAAAAAGGATCCTAAAATTTATATGGAACCACGGAAGACCCCAAATAGTTGAAGCAATCTTGAGAAAGAACAAAACTATAGAGATCAATAGGGATTGAGATATTCTATTAAGCATGCAAGTGGAAATTTCAAGTAGGTAGTAGGATATATATTTTGATTTTTGGAACAACTTCTAAAATATAAATTAGGAAGTTCTTGACGTATAGATGGTATTTAAAACCATAAGACAAAATGTAATTACCAAGAGAGTGAGTCTAGTTAGAAAAGAAAAGAGGACAAGAAGTGTTTTATCCAACATTATAACAAATTGATTGGTATTTAAAAAGATTCCCTCTGGTGGCACAGAGAGAGTGGTTAGACCTTTCCCCAGTCCTGATTTTTAAATCTTTAACAGGTAAATCAGAAAACAGACATTAGTAACCTTTTTCCTGAGATTGTTTGGCAAATTTTTCAGAAGGACTGCTTAAGACTTATATTTCTGATAAAAATCTATATTAATTGTCTATTTCTGCATGACAAGTTATCCCAATGCTCAGTAGCTTCAAACAGCAGGTATTTATTATCTCACAATTTCTATGGGTCAAACTTAGCTGAATCCATTGCTCCAGGGAATCCTGCAAAGCTGTAATTATGGAATCAGCCAAGGTTCTCACTGGAAGACTCAAATGAGCAAGAATCTTCCAATTTCCTTCACATGGTTGTTGGCAGGAATTAGTTCCTCAAAGATAATTGAATTGAGGAACTTTTCTCTTCCCTGGTGGTTAGCCAGGGGTTATTTTCAGTTCCTTGTCATGCAGGCTTCTTCAGCTTGCTTCATCAGAGCAAGCATGTGAGAAGAGGGAGAGGAAGTGGAAAGAAAGTCTGGGAGAAGCCATAGTGTTTTTTGTAATCGAAACTGGGAAGTGTTATCCCATTACTTTTGCCATATTCTGTTCATTAGAAGCAAATAAATGGGCCCAGCCACACTCAAGGGAGAAGATTGTATAGGGCATGAATACCAAGAAATGAGATCACTGCAGGCCATATCATAAGCTGCCTGCCACACAACACATATCATTAAATTGAGCAACTGGGCATGATGGCTCACATCTGTAATCCCAGCACTTTGGGAGGCTGAGGCGGGAGGATTGCTTAAGCCCAGGAGTTTAAGACAAACCTGGCAACATAGTGAGACTCCATCTTTACAAAAATAAAGAAAAAAAATTAGCCGGGTGTGGTGGTCCATGCCTGCATTCCCAGCTACTTGGGAGACTGAGGTGGGAATATTGCTTAAGCCCAGGAGATTAAAGCTTCAGTGAGCTGCGATTGATCCACTATATTCCAGCCTGGGTGACCCTGTCTCAAAATAAATATTATTACTAAATATGATTAATAAATATTATATTTACTAACAGTTTAAATATCTTCATTGATCTCCCTCTTATACCCCTGGGAAGATCATCTTTCCTTTCCATAAACCATTCACTTGCTTCTTGACATTGTAGTAAAGAATCATAATCTTTGTATACTACTTAGCAGTCTATTTCAAAGTGTTAGTTAATACAGGATTTACTATAGGTACCAAGAACTTCTTATTCATAGAAGCCTATTATTTCAAGCTATATGAAGAACAACCATGTGTAATCACTTTTTTAAATGACTCATCATTTGGAGATTTTGCCATCTTTGAAATAAATGACTGTATGTAAATGAACTCAAGTACAGGAAAGTAGAAAATTTTCTGGGGGTTCTGGATAAAAAAAATCATCTGTGATTATTTATCAAGGATCCTTTTCTCATTTTATTTTCCTCCTTCTCCCTTCCTCTCTATCTCACACATTGCAACATGCATTTATATACAGACAACTGTATGTCTACTGTCTCAAGAAGTGCTTTAAAAAAAAAAAACTCAGAAGAGCTTAAGTTACTGTAAGTAATAGATTTCGCCAATAAAAGCTCTGTTCTTCAACACGGAGTCCCAAAAATCAGTTTCATTTTACAGCACTGCTCTTTTCTCTTGATCTCTTAGTTATCTTCTGTGCTTATTTCTATTTGTCACTTTCCTGATGCCCCCTTGTTTCAGGCTTCCACTGCCAACAGCCGAGATCATCTCCTCCCATCCCCAATATCTGGTTCCTGCCACCAAACTTTACCCCTGTGCAATAGTCAAATACAGTTGTGGGTCTAATGATCTCTAATGACCAGGCCTGGTATGCATTTGCATCCCAGTTGGTGACAGTTGGAGAAAATTTTGAATAAGTTACCTACATTTGTATGCTGGTTTTCATGTCTATTTTAAATAAGTACCTTTTAAACTCTAAAGTTGGTTGCTATTGTGAGATACTAAACACTGCATAGAGGGATTTATAACAGTTTTCCATAAGAACATTAGGTAGGCAGCTTTCAAATCATCAATATATTGTAAATTAAGTATATAATAATTAACATTTAAAAAATTATGCAGGAGGGTAATTATAGAATTGTAGAGCCTGGATTGTTCTTACTTTGATGATAGAGCAAGGAAACATTACAGTCCTATGCACTGTAACTTGAAAACTCAATTTGCTTTACTGGCATATACTAGTATTAATCATTTTTACAGGGATTTTTTTTTTCAAATGGCATCTAAATTTAGATTCCCACCTCCCTTATTGCATCACTGTCCCCAAAATGAAACAGTTCCCCAACACATGCCATTGGCTCTTCTTAAATACATCCCAGCTAGTTCACGTTGTTATGTCTAAGGTTTAAGACTACTGTATGCTAACTTTTTTACTTTTTCATTTTTTTAAGGTCCTGGATATATGTGCAGGATGTGCATGTTTGTTACTTAGATAAATATGCTCCATGGTGGTTTGCTGTACCTATCAACTCATCACCTAAGTATTAATCCCAGCATACATTAGCTATTTTTCCTCATGATCTCCCTCCCCCTTCACACCCCCACCCTGGACAGGCCCCAGTGTGTGTTGTTCCCCTCCCTGTATCCATGTGTTCTCATTGTTCAGCTCCCACTTATGAGTGAGAACATGTGGTGTTTGGTTTTTTGTTCCTGCATTAATTTGCTAAGGATACTGGCTTGCAGTTCCATCCATGTCCCTGCAGAGGACATGATCTCATTCCTTTATATGACTGCATAGTATTCCATAGTATATATGTACCACATTTTATTTATCCAGTCTATCATCGATGAGCATTTGGGTTGATTCCATGTCTTCACTATTGTGAATAGTGCTGCAGTGAACATAGGCATGCATGTATCTTTAAATAGAATGATTTATATTCCTTTGGGTATATACCTCTTAATGTGATTGCTGGCTCAAATTGTATTTCTGGTTTTAGGTCTTTAAGGAATCTATACACCGTCTTCCAAAATTGCTTAACTAATTTACATTCCCATCAATGGTGTAAAAGCTTTCCTATCTCTTCACAGCCTCACCAGCATCTGTTGTTTCTTGACTTTTTAATAATAGCCATTCTGACTGGTGTAAGATGGTATCTCATTGTAGTTTTGATTTGCACATTTCTGATGATCAGTGATGTTTAGCTTTTTTTCATATGGTTGTTGGCTGCATAAATGTCTTCCTTTGAGAAGTGTTTGTTCATAGTCTTTGCCCACTTTTTAGTTTTTTTTTTCTTGTAAATTTAAGTTCTTTGTAGACTGTGGATATTAGACCTTTGTCAGATGGATTTGCAAAACTTTTCTCCCATTCTGTAGGTTGTCTGTTTGCTCTACTGATAGTTTATTTTCCTATGCAGAAACTCTTTTGTTTAATTATATACCATTTGTCAATTTTTGCTTTTGTTGCAATTGCTTTTGGCATTTTCATCATGAAATTCTTGCCTGTGCCTATGTCCTGAATGGTGTTGCCTAGATTTTCTTCTAGGATTTCTGTAGTTTGGGATTTTACAAGCTAGATAGAGAAGTTTTCTGGATGAGAGCCTCCTTCCTTGATTTCTGACTGATAGGAATAAAAGAGAAAGAGATAGGATATTTTAAGGGCAGCAAAGACAATTCAAATTTCTAGATGACTTACTTTGGCTCTTCAACGAGGTAAGACCTTTAAATGGAACAGGCAATGCTCTGTTTAACTTTTTATATCCAGAATAAAAAATGGACATAGGGTTCCCATTAACAGCTGTGAGTCTCTTGGCCACTGTCTTTGCCTTTAGATATGTCTGCAGTGTTTTCTATTATTCCATAATGAGAAGTCTCTGCCATGCAAATGTCATTCCCTAGTAATATGTGAGATACCCAAGAAAATGCATTAATATTGCTAGCTCACTAAGGCATTATCGAGAGTTCTGTAGAGGTAACTTACTGCCAGAACGCGATGCCAACACAGATCACTAGGACCCTGTCTAAGTCTTCACACACATACACAGGGCAGTCAGACTCTGAGTGCAGTGGGGTTCATCATTTTCATATTCCTGACTTACAATTACTCATTGTTTTTCTTATTTAATAAAAGAATGAAATATGAGACAACCATGTGAAATGGTAACTTTAGAGAATGAATGTATGCAGAGGTTGTAGAGCAGACAAATATAAAGAGATATTTAGTCAAAATCTGACAAATGGCAGCACTGGAGACCTTCTAGTAGAAAGGAAAGAAGTGAAGACTTTAAATTTAAGCTCTGCTTCTAATTTATTTAAAATAAGAGGGGTTTTTTTTAAACACCCGCCTTCTTCTCTCCCTGACCCTAAGTTTTAAGAATTCCTGATAACAACATGTATATTCTATTTCTTATAGAGACACATGATGTAAGCTGAAGTTCGGTTAACTTGCAAACAGTTTTTGGTTCCTAGTTTGAGGAATACTTTCTCACTCTGGTTTCTGTTCTAATTTAAATCCTAATTCTCTCTGCTTGGTTATGAAAAAAGAGAAAGTCCATTACAGTATATTTGATAAATTAAGAACTTTTGTTTTTTGTACACTTTTTCAGCTTAAAATAGGAATTTTTTTTTTTTTTTTTTTTTTTTTTTTTTTTTTTGAGACACAGTCTCATGCAGTCGCCCAGGCTGGAGTGCAGTAGCAAGATTTCAGCTCACTGCAACCTCCACCTCCTGGATTCAAGCCATTCTCATGCCTCATCCTTCCGAGTAACTGGGACTACAGGCATATGCCACATGCCTGGCTAATTTGTGTATTTTTGGTGGAAACAGGGTTTCACCATGTTGGCCAGCTGGTCTCGAGCTTCTGACCTCAAGTGATACCCCTGCCTTGGCCTCTCAGAGTACAGAGAGGTAAAATATAGTTTTAAAGAAAAAAAATATGAGATTTCTAGGTAATTTAACATGAATCAATACCAATGACCAATTAATTGCTGTGATGACTTATCTTCTTCACAGTGTTGAGATTCTCAGAGGGGCCTGCCAAGTATACTAAGTAACTCAAATATTTTATTACTTGATAATGATTAATACATAAGAATATTGTGTCTATTTTAGTCTTAAAAAAACTGAAATATTTTAAATGCAATAGCTCATCTTATTTGGATTTTTAAAGGGCATATTGTATATTATTTCTTGAAATATCCACTTTATTATTTCAAGCAATGGAACAATTCCCACGATGGATTATCTTTCCTGCTAATATATCCAAGCTTCCTAACACACACATTCAGTCTTTTTAGAATAGCCTGTCGGAAAAACATATATATATTATTTATTTACATGATTTGTTAGTGAAGTCTAATTATTAGTAACTGACATGATAACATTGGACACATACATTAACCGTTGCAGAAAGGATTTTATCACAATACTACTTATTCAATGGAAACTAATTTTATTCTTATGGTTTAGTTTATATTGAAGATATTCTCCTTCAATATAATATAGTTCACTTCTAATGGCAAGAAAGTGTTTGTGTGCCTGGGATAGATCATACATCATACAGAAGAATGCGGAATGTTTATGGAAATAAAGTATTTGTATACTTATCTTTAGCAAAATCATAGAGATGGATGGTTCTTTATTTTGTAAAAACATACCATTATGAATAGTGAGGTATTATGCTTAAGATGTATTTTGTCATAAAATTGAAGCAAAAGCCTCAATTTGGATGTATGTAAAAAGCAAAATCATTTTAAAATGCAACAGTGAAGACAATTAAATGATTTCAATTGTTTTATACCATTTCAACAAAATGTGTTCTCTTAAATATTTTACTTTGGTCAAAAATATCTCTATATCCTCCCCGATCCTCTAGAATAAAAGGGAGTTCTGCATCTTTATGTTACCATGTGACACTCCTTTATTGTCTCAATTGCAGTTGTAATTTTACATTTATTTTAATGGTTACTTAATGCCAGCATCCCACACTAAACTGTAAGTTCTGTAAGGGCAAGCATAGTGCTTTTTTAACTCATGATTTAGTCTTGTATTTCTAACCCAAACTGAAACACGTAGCAAAAAAACTAGTTATTTAATAATTTATCTAACTCTGATATTTTACTCTATAGTTTTACTTTCTGACATTTTAGGTCTTCTTAGAAGCCACATCAAATGATTGAATCAAGGCAGATATTATGAATCCAGACCTATAAGAAAATTGGTCAGCCTTCTATTTGATGAATAAAAGCAGAGTGACCTAAAGCCCTAGTGAGACAGTGAAAAGAACTACCTTCTACAATTCTAGTCTAGCCAGTAACTGGTCTTCATTCCCCTTGGCAAGTCACTGAGGTACACTGGAAATCTGTTTTTGCAATTTAGCCCAGGGAGACTGAGATAGATTCTTAATTTTCAAGACAAATTCCAGGGTTTTTTTTGGTGGTTCCCACAAAGTGAACTGCCTGAGGGGGCAGGATTCTGCCCCTTACCTTAAACCAGAGTAACTTCATTCTTTTCTGATTTAGCTCTAAAATACTATGACTGTATGTAGAAATATCTATGGAATGACATTTTCTAGGCTCTGAGAATGGAAAAAGTGGTCTTGTGTTCACCCTCATCACCTTGAATGTGATAAACGTAACACAGTAGGATTTTACTCTTTTCTGTAACTTCTGTTCTAACATCAAAAATAATTGAACATTTGCAATTGAAAACATACACTTGGAATTTATTTGGATATTATGTAAACTCCACTAAAGTGTAAAAACCATTCTGAAAAGAATATTTAAACTATAATTTTTAAATCAGAGGGGAGGGCATTGAACTATAAAACCCTAGGGAAGGAAAGGGCAAAAGACAGCTTATTCCTTCTAGCTTTATTCATTTAACACTTATTCTAAAAGGGATATAAAGGTTAACAAGTGATTATATATCATTTATACATAATCTGGACATACATATTCATGCCTTGGTCTTAATATTCATGCCTTGGTCTTAATATTCAGCATTTCTTGGTAATATCCCTTAAGGACATCAAAGGATCAGCATTTAAAGTCATTTTGATATCTAAAAATATGCAGTTTGTGCCTGATTAATGTATACAGGAGGCACAGGCAAAACTGGAGGTGGTGCCCAGGCTCTGACATGCTGAAGGGGTGGTACATGCTACTTTTGATGAAGATGAAAGTTCCTGTTGCGTCCAGGAAAAACATACTACCCATCCATGTTTCCGAAAGTTGGGTAATTCTAATTGTCTAGGCTGTTTTAGCTTCCAGTGGGAAGGTTCGTTGAAATATATATTTCCAAGGAAAAACAACAACCAACTAAACAAATGAAATGTATTTCCATCCTGCTTCTGTTACCTGCTATTTTCAAACAGGTTCACTTTTAAAGAACACAATATTCTATTACTACATTTACTTGGGCAGAAAGAAAAAGAAATGTGTGTTGACACTAGTCTTCCAAGGAGCACTGATGTCATCTGGAGAAAAATAACTCAGTCAAAAGGAATCTAAGGATGGTGAAAGCTCTAGTTCATATTATGTTTGAATTTTGTCAGTCCTAACGCTTGCAACCTTTGTAAGTGATGGAGAGAGAAACACATAATGTAAAATTCATTACTGGATGATTCTATAGGGACTTGGGAGTCCTATGTCCCTTTGGTTGAAGCCAAATAAAATGGTGCCTAAAGTCAAGGAAATGTAGCACAGAAAACAACTAAGACAGTAGTAGCAGGAAGTAAGTTCACTTAAACATTTCTGGGATCAAAGTTCAGGGAACTGAGAGAGTAAGAAGTAGCAGAATGTTGAGAATAGAACCTTGATTTTCTAAATAAAACATAAAAGGTTTAATCTCAGCTCTGGCACCTGCTAGATATTGGGGGAAATTCAGCCAGATATTGGGCGAAATTCACCCCCGATATTTCACAGAGGTTCTTTTCTATATTCCCTAAGTGTCAGCCAGTCTGAGAAATAAAGGGACAGAGTACAAAAGAGAGAAATTTTAAAGCTGGGTGTACAGGGGAGATATCACACGTCAGCCGGTTCCGTGATGCCCCCTGAGCCACAAAACCAGCAAGTTTTTATTAGTGATTTTCAAAAGGGGAGGGAGTGTACGAATAGGGTTGGGTCACAGCAATCATGTCCTTCACAAGGTAATAGAATATCACAAGGCAAATGGAGTCAGGGCGAGATCACAGGACCATAGGACCGGGGCGAAATTAAAATTGCTAATGAAGTTTTGGGCACACACTGTCATTGGTAACATCTTATCAGGAGACAGGGTTTGAGAGCAGACAACCGGTCTGACCAAAAATTTATTAGGAGGGAATTTCCTCATCTTAATAAGCCTGGTAGCACTATGGGAGACTGGGGCTTATTTCATCCCCACAGCTCAACCATAAAAGATGGCCACCCCCTGAAGCGGCCATTTTAGAGGCCTACCCTCAGAGACGTGTTCTCTTTCTCAGGGATGTTCCTTGCTGAGAAAAAGAGTTCAGCGATATTTCTCCCATTTGCTTTTGAAAGAAAAGAAATATGGCTCTGTTGCGCCTGGCTCACCAGTGGTGAGAGTTTAAGGTTATCTCTCTTGTTCCCTGAACATTGCTGTTATCCTGTTCTTTTTTCAAGGTGCCTAGATTTCATATTGTTCAAACACACATGCTCTACAATTTGTGCAGTTAACGCAATCATCACAGGGTCCTGAGGTGACATACAACCTCCTCAGCTTATGAAGATGGTGCAATTAAGAGATTAAAGTAAAGACAGGCATAGGAAATCACAAGGGTATTGATTGGGGAAGTGATAAGTGTCCATGAAATCTTCACAATTTATGTTCAGAGACTGCAGTAAAGACAGGTGTAAGAAATTACAAAAGTATTAATTTGGGGACCTAATAAATGTCTATGAAATCTTCACAATCCACATTCTTCTGCCATGGCTTCAGCCGGTCCCTCCATTCGGGGTCCCTGACTTCCCGCAACAGCTAGATATGTGATCTTGGGAATGGTTTTTACTTCTCCTAACTGGGTTCATCAGCGGTGAATAGCGACACATCATCCTACCTTGCCTGGTGGGGAGAAGATCACATATGTTAAAGAGCCAAGGCTGGGTGTGGTGGCTCACACCTGTAATCCCAGCACTCTGGGAGGCCGAGGTGGGCAGATCATGAGGTCAGGAGATCGAGGCCATCCTGGCTAACACTGTGCAACCCTGTCTCTACTAAAAATACAAAAAATTAGCTGGGCGTGGTGGCAGGTGCCTGTAGTCCGAGCTACTCGGGAGGCTGAGGCAGGAGAATGGCGTGAACCCAGGAGGCAGAGCTTGCAGTGCACCAAGATAGATAGCCACTGCACTCCAGCCTGGGCGACAGAGCGAGACTCCGTCTCAAAAAAACAAACAAACAAAAAAGCCAAATGTGCTTCCTGGACATAAAACACTTACGTTGTCTATGTAGTAAGTGCTGGGATCTTAATGGCAAGACAACACAAAATCCCAATTTTAATCAAATTTAAATTCTAATCAGGAGATAAATATTAAGTAACAATCACAAGGAAAAATATAGCAGTTAAAATTTAAATAGGATATTTATAGAAAAGTCCAGGAGAAATGACAGAATAGTTGGCATTTTAGTGCTCTAAAGAGAAAATGCAGGATTCTGGGAAAGCAATAAAATGACTAGGGGATGAGGGCAGAGCAGGGGCGAAATGAGGAAGAAAGATTCTCTGGGGTGGCATTGAGTTGGAATCTGAAGAGTTAACTTTTTAAAAAAAGTGCTTGGAAGTTGGAAAAGAGCAGCCCAGGCCTAAATGGAGAAGAGAGGAAAGAGCTTGTGTTTAGGCCCAGGGCAGGAGAAGGTCAAGGCCTTCTCCAAACTGGCGAGAAAGCCAATGTGATCAGGGTGTGGAGAGTGTGAGTAGACGGAGGATGAAGAGGAGCATGAGGGTGTAGATAAGGCCCTGTAGGCAATGTAGAGAATCTTTATTATTTTGACATAAATGATCTAAAATATCAAAATATAAAAATCTTTGTTTATTGATGTAGCAATGGGGAACAATAACAGGCTTTCATCACGACAGTTGCATTATCAGTTATATTTGGAAAGATAATTATGCCAAAAATGCTTGGGAGGTGACAAGAATAGATGTGGGAGACCTGATAGGATTGAATTATAGGGGTTCTGTCTGAGGGAGGATGGTAGCAGAGCTAGTAGGGAAAGAACAGAGAAAAGGGAACTTGCCAAGGTGGATTAGTATGTGGTAGCTCCAACTCAGTGAATGAGGAAAGGATCATGAGGATTTAAAAGACCTCCACTCTCCCACATCCTGTAGTGCACAGACTCCAGTGTTTGTAATTTGACATTCATATTGATACAGTCTTTCAGACAAACACCCCAGAGAGAACTATATAGCATATCAAGTCTATCACACTGTGTGCACTGATTTTGCCAAATTATTTATTTTGCTTAAAAGCTTTGAATTCATTGAGATGAAAGTGGAAGCAAAAATTGGGGAGTGGGATATTAAACTTAGAATAAGAAATCAACTCTTCTTTAGAGTTTTCGTACAGTTATCTATGCCAAAGGGGAATAGGAAGAAACAAGATTGCTGTTTATGTAGTTGATATTTAAATTATACCGTCTGAGGTTAAATATGAAGTGCAATGATTTGTTTAAAAAGTGAATTAGGGCAAGTAGTGGCATATGCTTCTTTAAACACTTCGTTACTGTGAAATAAGAATAAGTAACATTTTAGACTGCTTGCTATGCTCCAGGTATCATAATGAATGTGTTACAAGCATGATTTTATGGGTTCTGACACAACCTCCAGTGGATTGTACATGTATTAACCCATTTTACAGGAAAGCAAACAGAAGGTTTCAAAGTTAAGGACTGACCCAATAACTTAGCTGATACCTAATGGAAACAGGACTTCTGGATAGTGTAAATTCAGAGCATCTGCTTTTTAACTTCCATGTCACACTAACTACTTGTTTAAATATAAATGTACTTTGATTAAACCTATCCTTTTAAATATCATAGATGATCAGGTGTGCTGACAGTCTAGCTTTCTTCTTCCTTTCTCTACTTTCACTTTAAAGCTCTCCCATTCTTCTTCCTTCTTTTCTCTCTTGCTCTTTTCAATCCCCTCCTGTTTTTTTCATTGCTTATTAAGGCTGATAAATTTAAAGCCTTCATTTCTTTTTCGTAGGGCTCCTTTTTGCACCTCATTTCATTCACCTCTCCTGATCTAACTCTCCTTCTCTGATTACACTCCCATCATCTCTGGTTTGACTTTCTAAGCTAAATCCTTCAATCACAGGACTTCCCCACTGATGATCACCTTCAGAAATCTTACTATGGCCACAGTAGTTGCAGACAAGATTTATTTCATCTTTGACCTGAATCAGTGTTATAAAATCTAGCCACCTTTATGGATATTCTTGACAAGTGGGGTCAGGAATGGAAACAAAACCCCATGTTTCAAAAATAGATTTTAAGTATAGATTTAAATAAAACGGAAAATACCAATTTACAACTACTTATTTTTATTATTCCCAGTGAAATGAACTCAGTATAGTTCCTTCTTTTGTAAGTCAAAAACTTAAATTAGAATCAAAATATTATTTGTTTTAATTACAGGAAGAGACTTATATATGCAAACTGGGAAAGCACCATATTGTGAAATCGGAAGAGAATCATAAGTGGTCAGTAGTAAAGGTTCTTACCTTTTCTTCTTTCACGAAATACGTGGTAAGAAGTGATATTAACAAAGTCACTTTACAAGCATCTAGCTAATTCATCCTGAGGGAAAAGTAAAATCATTATTCAAGTACTCTGCTTACAAAGTACAAGAGTTTTACCATCTGTTTTCCTCCCATTCAAGATGGAGGCAGGTGATTCCAAGAAAAAAATCGTAATGTACAAGTGAACCAAAAATGTTAAGAATAATTAAACTAAGAGATCCCACCATCCATAAAGTTGGTGCCACCTCATTTGAGAACTTTAGAGTTTTCAGTACCAAAACAATACTAGCAAAAAGGGAATGTGAAATGAATCACAAACTCTGAGAGTTCAAGTATGGCTTGGCAATGTATGTGCAATCAGTCTTTATCAGCTCCTCGGGGATTGGTAAACGTGTGTGAAAGGAGAAGTCTATTATCTTCTATATCATTAGAAAATTTCCTGCTAGAATCATTTGTTTGTTGGCATTGTTTTATATTGGTACTTTTCTTTATGAAAATAAAAATGAAAAGACTTAAAAATAAGTCTTAATCTTTATGCCATATTTGAGGTTCATACTAGAGGGAAATGTAAGCAAAAGAAAACAGGGCTAAGATAAGGAGATGGGGGAACACTAGATGAATGGTAAGACAGAGGAAAAAAGCAGAGAACTAACAAGGCTAATATCAAATAGCTCTGCTAAAGGTGCATTGAAATATGAATTGATGCAGAGTCCTGACGCACGGACTTTCTCCTTGCCTCCTGTGCCTGCAGTAGCTTCTCGAACTTGAATATAGCAGCCGAATTCTACTCTTCAGTGCTTTGCATGCTCTTTTGGTCTGGAATGCTCTTGTCCTTGAATGTTATTTGACTGACTTCTCCACTGTTTCCAGATCTTTACTTAAATATCACCTTCTCACTATTGCCCTCTGTATTCACCCGATTCGAAACTATAACCTATATACCCTCATCTCTTCCTCCTCACCCTTGAACCTGTCAAAATTCTGAGATATTTATCTTATGCTGTTTTTATCATAGTCCCTTTTTGTCTCTGAGATCATTTACCTATGTAAATTAGGAGGTTAAAAGTGTTCAGAAATGAATGAAAAGAAATAAAAATTGATATAGGGACAGTGGCCATTAATGTGAAGAAGGAAGGATAAAAAGAAAGACAAGTTATTTTGTTTTTATATTTGAAAAGAAAAACATGGGAACATAAAAAGTGTTGTACTGGGGGAATTTTATTTTGAGATGATAAAGAAGGAATAGCTAAAAGGAGATTTGCTATCGCTTCCTAATGAACCAGAGGGTAGCTGTGGATAAACAATATCTGTGAGGGGAAGTGTTTTGTCTATTTTCTGAAAATGTGGAGAGCATCAAAGTTTGTTATCTCTCACAATATCTGTATTTAATTCAGGAAGAAATAACTGTAGTTGCAAGGATCTGAACAGATGGCTCCCGGCTGAATCTCACCACCCGATGTGTTTTATTAGGCGATGATAGCAATTTTTAGTTTATAAAATGTGGGGGAATTGAGCTGAGCTATCAGCCCTCCACCCACTTGCCATTGTCCTACACCTGACCTGTGCATGTTACCTGTAGAACCTCTCAACAGATCTGGTTCTGTTACCCCAGATTTATCCTTTGGGTATTGTAGGACTTCCTTGCTTAAGATCAAAACACAACTACAAAGAGAGACAAAACTCCAAATATTGAGTATAATTCCTATGTTTTATTTAATCAGATTTTTTTTTTAAAAAAAGGCAGCTGACAGGATAATTGTTGGTTCTGTAAGAGTCCAGGGAAGATTCTGCAGTTTACAAACAGAATAAATTCAGAAGATTGTTAATTTTCTGAATAGATAACAAACATCAGTATCGCAAGCTCCTCTCGTGAACTGCTGTATGATCACGTTGGGAGTTTTCCAACAGAATCCACCAGACCATGTGAGCTTAGGATCTCACAGAAACCCCATTATTCCATCTCAGAAGAAATATCTTGAGAGAAAAAATGTATTGGAGGAAACCAGCATATTTTAAAGTTTTCCCAAATTGGGCATTTTTATGATTTGGTTTTTCTATTAACATTGTGACAGATGAGAACATATACAACTATTTCTTTTCCCACAATCTTTCACAAATAGACATCTCATGTAATTTTCACTTCCAAATATATACATAATTCTGCTAATTTCCCTTAATCCTCCACAAACCTTTGCCGCCCACATGTTTAGGAAAAGGTATCACTAGATAGGAACATTTGAATGTGGTCTTTTCTGAACCAGTTTGGCAGCATTTCCTGGTTCCCTGGTTTCTAGTGACAATTCATAATTGTCTGAAAGCAGACTATCTCCTACATTTATGATTTATGCCAAAACGACCATTCCCACCTCAAGATATAACCCTAAATTAAGCATGCTTCATGTGTTTCAAAAGAATTATTTGCCTTTTACTGGGAAAAAAATTCTTTATACTTATACACAAATGAATTTCAGCGGAAAAGAGAATTATAGTTAGGAAACTTAGGTAATGATAACACAGGTAGAGAAAAAACCTAGGAGAGAGCCAAAAGTTTGCATTTTGACAGAAGTTTAGATTAGTCATTTTAAATGTCATTCTAGAGAATGTCACTGGAATGCGTAAACAAGTTAATTAGTTTAGTTTTCTTTGTTTCTTCTTTTGCTAAATCCAGGCAAACAAAATGGGATTCCAAAAGCAGAAATAAAGAAAAAAAGCTGTTTATCCCCCTTAATCCCAAGATTCCTGATTTGGGGTCTTTCAGTGTTTCAATGCTTCTGGTAACGTGTTCATTCAAATATAAATGCGATCCGCATCAAAGGCTTAACATTCAGATTAACCACTTTTTGGCATCTCACCTCTTTTTAGTTTGAACTTGGAATCTCCTCCATGTACAGACCACTAATGAGAAAATCCTTGCTTATGAATTCAGTTCAGAATTGGAGCAGTTTTCCCCCTCTCTCCTTTTGCATAATGTCTGCTTTGAAGTCAGGCAGTCCAAGAAAGTGATTGATCTCACCCACGTTCATAACTTTTTCAAAGTACTGCCGATATCATTAAATTTTAATTAACCCTTTGAGCTCCTTCTATGATGTAAAGATGAGGGAACATCAAAGGCTCATGTGTTGGAACAGCAGTGGCATCTTTTGTGCTCACATAGCTTTTTAGAAGATCTCTAAGATGCAAATATTTCAATGGGGCCTTCATCTGATTTTTTGTGTGTGTATGACATTGTTATGCTGTTGCAGGGATAGAGCTAAAATCTATTGTTAGTCTTTCAAAGCTAGTTATTTAAGCATTGCTGTTTTAAAGGCTTAGAAGTGATATAGCCTTCCACCTCTTCCACATAAAACATTGTAATCAAGGAGTCTGTTTAAAATGTCACTCAGTTTGTAGCTTCCTGTGTCGTTGTCCTTCACCAGCTCTCATTTATAATTTAATCTTTATTTCCATCTTAGGACTTAATGTGTAATACTTTGCATGTGGTCTTGGAAAATGATACAGTTACGTTTAAATCTGCTTGATGAAGAAACTAAGGTAGAAAGGGGAATGTGTACTGCTAGAGGTTACAGGCTTTGACGGTGCAAGTATAATGTAGAAAAGAGTTTTCCTTAAAGCATTTAATACATATTTATTGCATGTACAGACTGTGCCAGGCATTGTTTAGGGATATAGTCATTGCCCTCATTAAATGTACATTCTAGTAAAGCAGCATCTGCAAACCCAGGTATTTGTGTTCTGTGTGTCTTCACATCACTGACAATCACTGTCAAATGTTATGTGAATTTTACCACCATTTTTTTCAAAAAGATTTTTGAATATTGTTCATGCCTCCTAGTTCATGGATG
Source organism: Nomascus leucogenys (assembly GCF_006542625.1). Lineage (NCBI taxonomy): Eukaryota > Metazoa > Chordata > Mammalia > Primates > Hylobatidae > Nomascus > Nomascus leucogenys. The sequence continues at coordinate 12,909,745 of NC_044382.1, read as the reverse complement.
CCTATGAGGCCACTAGGCAATGCTAGCAAGTTCAGGGGACCCAAGATCCTGACTCCATGCACATGACAGTGGATAGGTAGTGTCTCGTGATAATTAGAATTGAAGAAACTTGTGAAGGTGGATACAGGTAACTCATTCACTCATGCCTTGGTTTTCCCAGACTCCTATCTATTTTCTGTTTCTTGATAAAGTTTAAGTTAATACACATAAATGTGTTTTGAAATATTACTGTCTTAAGGGTATTAAGCCTGTTCATTTTAGGCTTATAATTAGGTGCAGGAAAATTTGACTAGAAAATATTTCCCTTCATTGGGTGCCTTTTCCTCCTGTTGTTTCTCTTTTAACGTGAATATCCGCTACTGCAGCGTTCCTTCTGAAGCTCTATGGGAGGAAGAAGAAGTGATAACAGTCTTGATTACTTCACTTATTCAGAAGTAATGATAAGCTCATTCCAAAACCCAAATGCACATTTGCCCCTTTAGGGTCACTTTAATCAAGGCATTATCACAGATGATGCATGTCTACCAAAATGAGATTTTGTGACCTTCCGAAATGAACATGATCTGGGCTTGCATTTGGGGTGTCTGACTTAATGTGCTTCATGTTTATAAGACTTATTAAACCTGCGTATATTATCGGGGAGAAATTCAACAATTTTACCAATAATTTCAAAAGTAATTGATGTCTTTTTTCTCTTAGAGTTTGAGCCCATTATAGCAAAAATATTGGAAATATTGAAATGTTAATTGCCTTAATAATTCTAGGAATCCTGAAAAAGACAAATACACACTGTAAAGAGAAAGTAGAAGTGTAAACAGTGTAATTGTTGTTTTGGGCTCAGAATGTAGACTAACCCATGTGACAGATGTGCCCACTATAAACAATATATTCTGACTACACTATACAGTTTTTTTTCTTTTTCCCTATATTCGAAGAGGACACTGGATAAATTAATTTGAAAAGTCTATATGTTCTAGAAATGGACAATAATAAAGGAAAAGTAAAACTTAAGTTTGAGTTGGTAACAGATGATACTTCATGTAAAAGATTAAGTTTTTTCTTATATTTCACAGTGAGGAATGATAGCCACCTAAGAAGTCACAGTGCCATTTGATGTTTCATATTATTTCTAAGTGTAACCTGTGTTTTTTCAAATTGTTAATTATATGTAGATTCTTATACATTTGTTCACCCCAGATTTAAGAATGGTTATCAGGGAGAATCAGTCCAAGTGCTTCAGAATAATATTCGAACAGCCATCAATAAGAAAATTGTGAAAAATAAAAGTGAAATAAACAAATTAGATTAAGAGCAATAAAAGGTTTAAAGCTATACCCCTAAAAAGGTTTGTTAAAAACTAAATTTTATATAGATATATAAGTTGGAAATAATTTGGGGGCATGCATGCAAAATGAGCTTAAAATAGGTTTTATATAAATGATGAACATATGGTGATCTATGAATGCAGTGGCAAATGGGATTCACTGGATAATATGCCCATTCCTCCTTTTCTCTCCAATTTCTCTGTCAAATGAAAGCCAGAAGAGATTATGATTAAAGTTATTCTGAGGAAAAACAAAATTCTGAGTCGTAGATTATAAGCCCCTACTTGCTTTCTGCTTTCCAACTTCCCCAAATCTCTGTTGCCGCTCAAGGGCAAGATGACCTTAGTGTCACCTCCAGCTGCCCTTCTAACTGGTGGTGCCATACCAGCAGGAGAAAAAGATTCACAATGACTATAACAAAACTTAGCCGGGTGACCCAGGGGAGGGTTTGACTGTTTCTAGAGATTGCCGTCTGGTACCTACTGTTTCCCAAAACAAACTCCTCTGATTTTGATCATCCTTATCATTATTTTGTCATTTAATTTTTACTTATGCTGCTAAATATTGCATTTCAGAGATTGCACCAGAAGCTTTAGACACATTATCTCATATACTAACGAATGAATCTAGGATATACATGATGTTATCCCCATGGAACAGATAAAGAAACCAAGGTTCTGAGCAGTTAAATATCTTGCCCAAGGAATAAAGATCAGTAAATCGCAAAGTTAAGAATTTAAGCCAAGTTTTACCTGTCTCCAATTCCTTAGTTCCCTTTACTAAGTTCTATTGAATTTCACACTGTATTTGGCCATCTTTCTTTTCTTTTTTTTTCTTTTTTTTTTTTTTTTTTTTTAGATGGAGTCTTGCTCTGTCACCAGGCTGGAGTGCAGTGGTGCAGTCTCAGCTCACTGCAATCTCCACCTCCCAGGTTTGAGCGATTCTCCTGCCTCAGCCTCCCGAGTAGCTGGGATTACAGGTGCACGCCACCACACTCAGCTAATTTTTGTATTTTTACTGGAGATGGGGTTTCACCATGTTGGACAGGGTGGTCTTGATCTCCTGACCTCGTGATGCATCTGCCTCCGCCTCCCAAAGTGCTGGGATTACAGGCGTGAGCCACCACGCCCAGTCCATCTTTCTCAATGTTACGTAAATGGGCCAAGTTTGTTTCCCCTCTCTCTGCTTTTTGATTTGTTGTTCTTCCTACCAAAAACACTCCATTCTCTTCGCTGTTAGTTCTTTGAGCCATGACACAGGTCCTAAATAATGGAAACTCTCAGTTTTCTCTTCTCAGCTTCCCTAACACTCATTTTCTTCTGGTCATGTAATTCAAGTGGGCTTCTGCTACCCCCAGATCTAGCAGAAGTGCTCAGAGATGCCTCCTCCCTCTGACCATAGTATTGTCTGGAGATGAATATGCAACTCAAACTGAATCAGTTAGAGTCCTCCTCAAGATGTTGACATCATCAGAGCAACTTTTTCTTCCTAGTAGTTTAACTTCCAGCCATCTTTCCTGCCTTGTAGAGCATCTCTTCTAAGAAAACATTCAGTCAGGGAAAATCACAGACATATGGAAAAAGATAAACCTATTAGGTTAAGACTGAGACCCTGGATCTAGCTGTGCCTGAAGCAGTCCAATTTTTCCAATGGCAGATGAAACCACCACCCCATATTTTCTATATGAATTTGTATTGTGTCTGAAACTTATATTGATTCTCACTAATATTCCTATTGATCTGTCACATCTTTTCTGGTCATCTGGGTCATTATTATATTACGTCCCTGAATGGCCACATTTCTCAGTACTTCAAAAATGTCCCTGAACCCTCTTCATAAAAGAGTCATTTTCTTTTCTCTTTATTTGTATCAATTCATAATCCCAATAGACTATAACTTCTAAGACAGTACAGTACAGACTAGGCCCTATTCTTCCTCATATTCATTTATGCTACTCAGCATATAGTGTACGTGTTCCAGTAAATTTAATACAACAATATAAAACACAGGCTTAAGCACTATCACATATAGTGAGATTAATAAGATTGAGAACTACTTCTGAGGCACTTAAAATCATTTTGCAGAATGGAAGAAAGGCAAGGCATAAGTATTGAATGAAGCAAATGACTTTAATACAGGATAGAGTAGGAGTGGGGATGGAGGCAGAAGCTCGTATTTAATGAGTCTAAGGCCTTGGCATGTGTTATCTCCAGAAATCCTCAAAATCACACTACAGAGAATTTTACACATTGTAATATGCAGGCAACTAAGACTGAACAAAGATTAGTATCTTGACCATGTTTTCATTCCAGATGGCATGTGCTGAACAAGTGCCACTTCTGGGAGGAAAATACATGTAAGAATGAGCAAAATGTTACTTAGATTCTCAAACAACAAGGTAGGTGGCTGGTGGGTGGATTCTACTTAGAGTCAAGGAAGCAATGCAGTGTAGACAAAGTGGTGTCCAGTGAAATCATGTTAAAGGAGTAAAATGGAACCAAAGATAGAAGGAGGATTGTGAATTCAGAATCAATTGGAGCAATACATGAGAAAATGTCACCACGAGCAATTCAGACCTAAGACTGTGGTTGGGTTGCGAGTGATGACCTGATATTCTGACTGTGAAATTCAGGGATTTATTGGAGGCTTAAAATCATCTTGAAGGTCTGGACACACAGTCCCATGGTTAATAATGGGAAGGCAAGGAGGATTGGCCGCAGTCCACCTCCAAAGTCCTCATTCTTTTCCTCTTACCCAGGTGCCTGAAGTGTCAAAGAGAATTTTAAAGTGCTATGGGAGCTCAAAGGAAAGTGAGATATACTTAGAGATTTAGGAGGCAGCTTTGGAAATGAATGTCAAGGGATGTTTCAGATTTTAACAGAAAGAAATACATAGAATAAGGAACATTCGTGGCTGAAAAAAAAAATGGTAAGAACTTAAGTGTAAGAAATGCATGTTTTGAGTGATCGATGAAAAACAGATGTGAGAGTTAGTTTCAGAAAACACTCCGGGGAAGAAAAATGGGGCTCGTCTTCTAAAAGCCTATCATGCGATAGGTGACTCCTGTCCAAAACCACATCTATGGTTCTCAATCATGAGTTTTGATCTGAAAAATTATACTTTTAAAAACACTCTTCAGTTTTGGTTTACTTTTTCTTTTCACATCATAAAGGATTGTTTAACTAGATCATGGTGTGGCATACAATTAAATATCCTCAGTTTTGAAACCACTGTTGAGAGTTCTTCCTTATTTGCAAGTCTATCGTATTAGAGATAGAAGAGTGGAAAAAATATGAATTAAAAATTTGATTTGAGTTGGGATTTGGGATAAATCACTTGGGCTGAAATCCAGACTAAATATGTAGGCACAGGAAAACTATTTACATTGTACTTCCTTTATATCTTTGCAAGATAGTCATGAAAATCATGAGAAGGCAAACTCAATTGTTTAGCAGACTATTATAGAATAAGGGCCTAATAATCATAAGCTATTATTCATAAATTATCATATAGAAAAATTAAGTGCTCTATCTGATTCACATTAGAGAAACTTATTCTTCAAGAACTAAAAAAGTAGAACTATACTAAAAGACTTTATAACTCTGGTATTAAAATAGAGGTGGTATCATATGCTATTGATGAGAAACTAAGACCCAAAAATCTATCTATGATTTAACCAGATTAGTCAACTTTCTTCAATTTCACCATTATGTAACATATCATCTTTCCAGCCTCCAAAACTTGGTGAGTTTTCTTGCCACTCACTAGCTGGCTGCAAAGCCAATCCCAAGTTTTTATTTATAAATTTACTATTTACAGCAATATTTCACTTCCAGGCACCAATTTCTATATCAATTAGCAAGCACTTCCAAGTTATCTGTAGGTTAAAACCACAATGGTTGATTTCCTCTTGCATGACACATGTTGCAGCTCTGCTATGGCTCTTCTCCATGTGTCTGTTTATTCCAGGACCCTTTGCGGGTTGACAAAGCAGCCCTTTGTAGTATATGATGGCCTTGTGACAGAGGGAAAAACTGGCCAAACACATGAGGGCTTTCAAAACTTCTGCAAAGAAATGGTAACATGTCAGTTCAGCTCCTATTTCCTTGGCCACAGCAAGTGTCATGGCCCACCTTAATAGTGATGGCCTGGAGAAGTATAAGCTTCTTACCAGGTTAGTAAATGACAGAGTCATAATACTAATGATAGGGACAGGTGGTAGAGAAATTCTAGACAGAAAAGGGTGAGTCCCCAGCAAAATCCCACTCCCAAGCTGAAAAGCCTGAAACCATGGCCCAAAGTAAGAATGTATGTCCTTGTTTTTCCACTCAAATGTTGCCTTTTCCTAAACAACCATGGCCTGCCCCACTCCATCTTGTGTCTGTAAAAAACCCAGACTCAGCCAGTAGATGGGGCTATGGCTGGACATCAGAGACAAGTGGCTTGACTTCAGAGGGACAGCTTGATGGTGTAACTTCAGAGAAGAAACCAGCCAGAGATGGCCAGACTTCAGGGGAAGATTGCCTACCTGCCTCATCCCCTTTTAAGCTCCCCTTCCCACTGAGAGCCACTTTCTTTGGTGATAAAAGCCCCCACATTTACCATCCTTCAATTCCTTCTTGCAACCCCATTTTTCCTGGATGCTGGACAAGGACTCAGGAGTCATGAGTACAGATGAAACGGCTGTCATGCTTTCCCTTGGCCCTTGCAGAGGGTAGCCACCTCATGTGGAAAGGCAAAGGGTCCACTGGGCTGTTAACACTTAAGATGTCTGCAGACAGCAGAGCTATAAGAGCACCATAACATGCCTTCGGGAGTCGCAGGCACCCCACCTGGATGCTGCTGGAGGGCCTGCATGGAGTTCATTCCTGCTGGCGCCCAAAAGTGGCCAGCCAGTTCCAGTGCTTGTTCACTCCAGTTCCTGCACTTGTTTTCTCAGGCACTCGCTCCTGTGAGGAGTAGAGAGTGGCAGGCTGACTAAGCAAGGCACCCTGTCGTGGGTCCCATGAAAGGGTCAGGAAAATATCCTGCTTCACTAATTTTACCAACAAGACCTTGGAGTGGGTACTTAACACTTGGCAGGATGCTAAGATGCTTCCCTGGACTCTTGATCCCCTACTGACAGCCCTAAGGATTATAAGTACAATGGATTTTACTCCCATGATCAGGTTATGTTTTATGGCACAGTTGATTTTAAGAGAGGAAGGTTATCACATAAACCCCTTTAAATCTGGGTCTAATAGAAAGAGAAAGTTAAAAATTGGAAGCACAAGGGAGATTTGATGGGAGAAGTCCTCAGTTCCCAGCTTGGAGGTAGACAGGGCCACATGGCGAGAAATTCAGCTGTTCTCCAGGCGCTGTGAGACACCCCTGGATCACAGCCAAAATGGGGATCTTGGTTCTACAGTCACAGGAAATTAAACTTCATTTCTACAACCACATGTAACTGAATTTGGCCAAGAGCACTGTGAGGCAGATTCTTTCTTAGAACCAGCAAAAAAAATGCAGTCTTGCTGACACCTCAATTTCAGCCTTGTGTTCCCCCAACCATAGAACCCAGTCACTCTGGGCCCAGACTTCTGACGTCCAGAACTGTGAGCTAATCATTGGGTATAGTTAAGCTACTCCCCATGTGGTAATCTGATTTACAGCAGTAGAAAACTAAATCCATATTACTCTCCTACTTACTAGCTCTCTGTCTTCAAGCCAATGTTTTGGCTTCTCTAAGCCTTAGTTTTCTCATGTTTTACAAATAAAATATCTATTCCATAGATTTCATATTGTGATAATCAAATAAGGTAAAATATGCAAAATTGATTGTAAACAAAGTGCTACAGACAGGTAACAGATTGACATTGCAACATACAGTAGTTTGGTCATTTACGTGTACAAAGCAATAAATACAGGAATCCTTTATTTTCCTATAAAGTCTCACCAAATTCAGGAAACAGTCATGGAAAAAGGGAGACAAAATAAGCATTAGAGCTAAGCAACAAGGGTTTGGTTTCAACTCTGCCATTGGAAAAGTTAAAGGAATTTGAGTAATGTACTTAATTTCACTAAGCCTGTTTCTTTAAGTGTAAAGCATTTAATATCTACAAAAGATTTGTTATTGAAGATTAGAGATAATACATATACATCATTCCCAGTGTAGGCACATATAAGCCCCAAATATTCATAACATTTATAATAATAAATAACACTGGCTATATAATATTACAAATATATATAGCATATTCTATGTCCATTTACGTCCTGGCCTGTCCTGGACGTGGTCAAATTATCCATTGAGGTAGAAGTTCAAGATGAAATCTAGCAGACTATCATCCTGGGCATATTGGCTTCAGGCTTAATCTGGATGGAAATATTCTCCGGTCATCACATCTTCAGCTTTCAATTACGGGTTTTACATTAAAGTTCAGTGAGCATCATAGATAAGCTATCTTGATTGAGATCATTAAAAAATTATCTTTAGTTCAGTGGTATCTTGCCTGCAGATTTATTAGACTGCTTTTTTTGGTACACTGCCTGTTTGAGGGAGAAAATATTCCACTACCACATAAGGGCAGGATAAAGATTAAGCACAATTGCCAATTGCACATACGGAGTCTGATGCGTTCCTATTACCAAAAGGATTCTGTAGAGTCTGATATCCAGGAATAGGAAGAAACTTCAGAATATCCTAAAACCCAGCCTCACGCTCCGAGTCAGGTCAGGTAGTGGTACCTGTTTCACATGTGGAAGCACCAGAAATGTGGGTGCTTTGTGTAGTATCTTGTAACTAGCTTGCTGTCTGATCTCAAGGGCCTGCATTCTTCCTATTGTGCCACAAGATTCATAATGCTCTTCTCTAGAGGAGGTCTCGCCCACTCACAGTCTCTTGATGGATAATAAGAAACTTTATTCTCTTGATGCGTGTTTACAAAGTAGATAATTTACCAGTGAATCAAATATTTATTGAACACCTACAGGGGGTAGAGGATGTTGCCAGGCAGTAAAAAGAAACTGAGATATCCAAGACACAATTCTTGTCATGATGGAAATGATAATTTGGCTGAGCCACAAAATACTTTAATGAAATTATAAGTAACATTATCATGAAATATATAAATGTCTCAGTGAGTCCCTCAGATCACTGGAATCAAAATCAACTGGTGATTGCTACAGAGACTATATTTTGAGAATTACTTTAATATGTGCTAAGAGTCGATTATATGATAGCAAAAAAAAAAGAATGCTCTATAGAACCAAAACACAAGACCTTAATCGGACAAATTACTCCATAAGAGACAAATGAGTGGATGAATATATGAAGCAGAGACTGAACAAATATCAAAACAAACAGAGGTGATCAGGCAAGGTAGTGATGAAACTATAAACAATTGACTAGATTCATGAATAGCAGAGAAAGTAATGTAGAAATTCTATGGCATTAATAATGTTATTACAGATGGACATTTTTAATCTTTTCATAGCCAAAATTATGGTCAAACTGGAGAGCCTGAAAGGATGGAACATTTTTTTAAGGATTCATCGTCACAATCCTTTTTCTGAGGACATGTTAAAAAAATAGTGAGGGCTAAATGATAATATGCAGTCACATTAAAATATATTTTTCCATCCAAGTGAAAAGAAACATGATGTGTTACATGGTATTCTAGGTTAACAATGTGGTTATTTCCTTGGAAGGAAAGGCAAGGACATGTAATTGTCAGCAAGACAATCTTTTTGTCCCTAATACATTAGAAACCCATTTTTAAAAGTAGATACATCTAGAAGAATCTTTCCTTCTAATCTCAGCATTTTTTTAATTTTAAATTTTTTCAGTAAATGCTTTTAACAAAAGCAATGGCAGCTCAACCCTTCCTTGAAAAACCCACTGAAATTAAGAACATTCGAACTTGTTTGGTTTTTTTGTTGTGTATGTTTACATTTTGTATTTTGTCAGAATAGAATGCTACAGTTTGAAGAATGTATTAGAACTTCTCATGCACGACTGTATTGAAAAAGAATGCATTATTTGTGAGCATGTGGTATGTGAGTTTGATGTTTATTTTTATAAGTGCATTGTATCTTGATTGTAAAATAATGCATCCATGTAACAAAAATTCAGGTAAAAATCTTGATTTCACTATAATCCAGTGACCCAGAGGTAAATATTGTTAATCATTATTTCATATATCAACATCTTTCTCTCTCTATATATATATGTATATATCTATACACACGCTTATATTTATTATGTAAATAAGAAATATGTGTGTATATATATTTCTATGTATGTGTATATTATACAAATAATAAGAAATATATATTCTTACATAAATAATAGGAAATATATAAAATATATAGCACATTATATATAATATATATTAATATAAGAGGAATAAAGATACTATAGTTTTTACTTAATGTATTCATAAAGTAAAAGTGGAATATGCAACCACTTGCTTTTTTCCTCCAAATTTGCTAATATATATTGGATATTCTTCTAGAAATACTTTTGTCCTTCAGCAAGAACAGAGACTTGGAAAACGGTACGAAGTGAGAAGCCTCATTACTCTATTATGAATTACACCTAAATCAGATTGGCTGGAAAACAAATGGCCAGTTTGCATTCAACTGCTGTTGAGCATTTCAATGATAGTTGGCCTGTTTGTATGGAATTCAGTGCTGCTTCTGTGAAAACTGTGTGCAACCCCAAATAGTCAATTCTAAATCTTGTTTATAGTGTTGTTAAGTTGCATTATTGTAAGCTTCATTTCAATTATTAAGAACTATCAATAGGCTTATTAAAATACTCATTCTGTTAAAATGATCCAGTACTGTTACTGTAAGAGAAGACCAGCCAACACCTTATTCTAAAATTTCCTAGTGAGAAAATTGTTTAGAATCTTACATCATCATTATCTTACTTCTCTGAAAGAAATTTTCCACATGAAACCCATTTTCCTCATGTGTAGATACGATCTGGCACAGTGGTATGGTGTAGTCATTAAATGTAGGCTTATTTTTCAATACTGCTGAAACTAAAAGCATTTTCTATGTTCACTGCATTATTGAAAATGTTAGATAAAGAAGAACTAACATTAGTAAGTTTATGGTTTACAGTGTGTTTTCATATTATTTTCTCTTTTAATAAAGAGAATTTGGAAAAACGTGAGCTAGATGTCAGCATTCCTCCTGGGCATTTCAAGAAATATTTTTATTCATTTGCTAAACTTTTATTGAGCACTTATAAGATTTGAAACCCCATGATACAAGGTTTAATCCAGTGGTTCTTAACCTTGGCTATATATCATAATCACCTGGAGAGGTTTCAAAAAGAAGGCCGGGCGAGGTGGCTCACACTTGTAATCCCAGCACTTTGGGAGGCCGAGGCGGGTGGATCACGAGGTCAGGAGATCGAGACCACGGTGAAACCCCGTCTCTACTAAAAATACAAAAAAAAAAATTAGCCGGGCGTGGTGGCGGGTGCCTGTAGTCCCAGCTACTCGGAGAGGCTGAGGCAGGAGAATGGCGTGAACCTGGGAGGCGGAGCTTGCAGTGAGCCGAGATTGCGCCACTGCACTCCAGCCTGGGCGACAGAGCGAGACTCCATCTCAAACAAAACAAAACAAAACAAAACAAAACAAAACAAAACAAAACTGGATGCCAAGGCCATTGCAGAAACCAATTATATTAAAATATTGGGAAATTCAAATTTTCCAGACAATTCTATCATGTAGTCATGGTCAAGAATTAGTAATTTTCAACATAAAAGCATAATATAAAGATAAAGACAATTTAATCAGCAGTTAAACGTTATATTCAAACATAAATTTAGATTGGAGTAATTAGAAATACAGAGTTAAATGCCTTTTTATTACACTTATAGTGTAGGGTCGTATTTTACTTGCTAAAATCTATAAAGTTATCTTTGCATTGCTCTTCATATCTAGAAAAATAATGAATAGGTAGGTAGATAGGTAGGTAGATAACACTGGTACAGGCGTGTTACCTTGAGATCTGCCTACTACTTTGTATATCAAAACGAAGGAAAGTAAATATCAAAAAAATCCATGAAAGATATCTTTACTATATGATTCCTTTAAAAGTCAGCTCAGAGGCCAGTATTGCATATCACAAAGAACAATACTCATTGTCTTTGCCTAAATCTGTCCACTCCTACAACTGCTAGTGAGCTTTTTCTTTTCCTGAAGAATGGTTTCGCCATGTCTCTATCCCCAACTGCACCTTTCTCTAAGCAATGCTCCACCCCTGTGTCAACATCATGAGGTCGCTGTCATCACACAGCTCCAAAAATCTAATTATTTTCTTGCCCTTACTAATTTTGGTTATGATAAAAATGGATCCCTTTGGGATTTGGGTGAATTAAACACTTCATGATGTGTGTAATTGACTGATGGTAAGACAGAAGACAGTTTGATAATGATAGCTGAGAAGATCTATAGAAAGGAGTGAGAGGGAAGGGAGGAAGAAAAGGATAAAAAAATGGAGGGAGGGGAAGTGAAACTAAATCTAAGTCCCTCTCTGCTCAAAACCAGCAATTGCTTTTCTTCAAATCACAATAAATCCCAGCCTGTATCGCTGCCCACAAAACTGCACAGACGTGGCTCTACCCACACCTCCTTACTCTGCTTTTCCTTGCTACTTCTACTCTGGCCACCCTGGCCTCATTTCTTGAACATGCTAAACTCATTGCCTCACGGGCTTTGCATTTAGTATTCCTTTTGTCTAGACTGGCGCCTGCATACATTTGGCAATATCTGCAGAAATTTTTGATCATCACAACTAGAAACATGTTACTAGCATCTAGTACGTAGAGGCTGAGAAGGCTGGTAAATATCCTACAATGCCTAGGTCAGCCCCACCCAGCAAGAAGTTACCTGTCTTCAAATGTCAGGAGTACAGAGGGTGAGAAATTCTAGTCTAAACCTCTTTTCCCAGATCCCTTCTGCTTCTGCTTTTTTTTTGGAGGGGGGGTGAGGGGGCTCTCCCTAAATGTCACTTTTCATAAGGAGGTATTTCCAGATTGCCTTATCTAAAATAATAGTCTCTATCACACTGTCTCTATCCTGCTATGCTGCTTTCTTTTTATTTTATGGCACTTATAAATGTAATGTTATTGATGCTAAAATGGACAGATACATAAGACAAATGAAAAAGTATGTTCCTACTAAATGTCCAGCAAGTTCCAAGATGAATCATACTTCCAGTAATATTAAATGAGAGGAAAAAATTACCACGTATTTCAAGACTGAAGAAACACGAAATTATCCAGACTTTACAAAGAAAACTGAGGCTTCAAGAGGTTAAGGAACTTGCCCAAGGTCACATAGCTCTTAAGTGGCAGACGTAGACAGCTGATGGTTAGATTCCCTCTTTGAAGTCTTTTTGGTGGGTTAGGTTGGGGCTGAGAAAAGGAAGATAAAGAAGCTTCAAGGGTGGAAAGAAAAGAAAAATAAAGGGAAGGATATGAAGAGAGAAAGCATGCATTCCAAATAAAACAATATCATACAACAAACAATTTCCCATACTCTAGGGCATAGCATTTAGCTCATCTGTAAGAAGCACAAACTACTAGTATTGTTCAAGATGTAAAATAGCAAGGTCATTTGACACACCTACACTAAAGCAATCGTAATACTTAGACCGTGAAACACCGTGCTGTAAAACACAGCCAACATTCTACCATGCACCTGAGTATTCCCCCTGGACTAATTATTTTTAAAAGTTAGTCAGAAAACCGTTATAGGTTTAGGCACTCTTGTCGACCTAGAAGTGAATAAAGCACGTTTCTGCCAACCAGAGGATGTGGTTTAAGGTGCCTGGCATTCTTTTGCTTTTTGTTTTTACTCATTTGATGATGTTTTCATTACGTACCAAGCAGAAGAGTGTAACAGTACGTGGCGGTGCTAGGTGGAATAGGTGTACCGTAATGGATGGTATTGCAAATACTGAGCTATAAACGGTACACAAATGTGCTCTCTTATTGAAGTCACAAAAGAAGGGAACAGACTTAAACATTCCTAGATTGTAGCTGAAAAGTAAAATATAAGTTTGGGAAGTAGAAATTGAACCCTTTTATTTATACAACTGTAGACATACTGAACAATATAACTGGTAAGGATTCTGAAAGAAATCTCATTACTGGGCGCAGTGGCTCACGCCTGTAATCCCGACACTTTGGGAGGCCTAGGTGGGCGGATTGCCTGAGTTCAGGAGTTCAAGACCAGTCTGGCCAACATGGTGAAACCCTGTCTCTACTAAAATACAAAAAATTAGCCGGGCATGGTGGTGTGTACCTATAATCCCAGCTACTCGGGAGGCTGAGGCAGGAGAATTGCTTGAACCAGGGAGGCGGAGATTGCAGTGAGCTGAGATCACACCGCTGCATTCCAGCCTGGGCAAAACAGAGCGAGACTCTGTCTCAAATATAATAATAATAAATTTTAAAAAAAGAAATCTCATTAAGTGTTAAAAGATCACTAGATAACTTTGGGGTCTGTCTACACTAATTAACCTAACCCTACTTAAAACTAGTTAAAATAGTTTTAAAGGAACAAACATCCAGTAGTAAAAACAGATGAATCCCTAGGGGGTTGCAGGCACAATACAGAGGGTCTTTAGGCGTACTCAGGTTTGGGAAGATCCTAGCTGGTTTTGAATTCAGGCTCTACCAGTTATTCACCGTGACCTCGGCTAGTTCCTCAACTTTTCTGTGCCTCTGGTTTCTTAACAGTAAGGTGGCATTACTAGAAATGTCAACTACACAGGGTTTTGGTGAGGATTCAACACATTCAAGGCACATGAGAGTCATGCTTGCACTTGATAAGCATTCACTGAATGGAAGTATGATTGCCATTGATGGCTTCTACCCACTACCTTGGGAGCACCTGAAGTGACACAGTACAGACTATAGACTTTTGGTGATCTTTGCCTGTAGATTTTCTTTTTTTTTATTTTTTATTATTTTATTTTATTTCATTATTATACTTTAGGATTTAGGGTACATGTGCACAATGTGCAGGTTTGTTACATATGTATCCATGTGCCGTGCTGGTTTGCTGCACCCATTAACTCGTCATTTAGCATTAGGTATATCTCCTAATGCTGTCCCTCCCCCCTCCCCCCAACCCACAACAGTCCCCGGAGTGTGATGTTCCCCTTCCTGTGTCCATGAGTTCTCATTGTTCAATTCCCACCTATGAGTGAGAACATGCGGTGTTTGGTTTTTTGTCCTTGCGATAGTTTACTGAGAATGATGGTTTCCAGTTTCATCCATGTCCCTACAAAGGACATGAACTCATCATTTTTTATGGCTGCCTAGTATTCCATGGTGTATATGTGCCACATTTTCTTAATCCAGTCTATCGTTGTTGTTGGACATTTGGGTTGGTTCCAACTCTTTGCTATTGTCATTAGTGCCGCAATGAACATACATGTGCATGTGTCTTTATAGCAGCACGATTTATAATCCTTTGGCTATATACCCAGTAATGGGATGGCTGGGTCAAATGGTATTTCTAGTTCTAGATCCCTGAGGAATCACCACACTGACTTCCACAATGGTTGAACTAGTTTACAGTCCCACCAACAGTGTAAAAGTGTTCCTATTTCTCCACATCCTCTCCAGCACCTGTTGTTTCCTGACTTTTAATGATGGCCATTCTAACTGGTATGAGATGGTATCTCACTGTGGTTTTGATTTGCATTTCTCTGATGGCCAGTGATGATGAGCATTTTTGCATGTGTTTTTTGGCTGCATAAATGTCTTCTTTTGAGAAGTGTCTGTTTATGTCCTTCACCCACTTTTTGATGGGGTTGTTTGTTTTTTTCTTGTAAATTTGTTTGAGTTCATTGTATATTCTGGATATTAGCCCTTTGTCAGATGAGTATGTTGCAAAAATTTTCTCCCATTCTGTAGGTTGCCTGTTCACTCTGATGGTAGTTTCTTTTGCTGTGCAGAAGCTCTTTAGTTTAATGAGATCCCATTTGTCAATTTTGGCTTTTGTTGCCATTGCTTTTGGTGTTTTAGACATGAAGTCCTTGCCCACGCCTATGTCCTGAATGGTATTGCCTAGGCTTTCTTCTAGGGTTTTTATGGTTTTAGGTCTGATATGTAAGTCTTTAATCCATCTTGAATTAATTATTGTATAAGGTGTAAGGAAGGGATCCAGTTTCAGCTTTCTACATATGGCTAGCCAGTTTTCCCAGCACCATTTATTAAATAGGGAATCCTTTTCCCATTGCTTGTTTTTGTCAGGTTTGTCAAAGATCAGATAGTTGTAGATATGCAGCATTATTTCTGAGGGCACTGTTCTGTTCCATTGATCTATGTCTCTGGTGTGGTACTAGTACCGTGCTGTTTTGGTTACCGTAGCCTTGTAGTATAGTTTGAAGTCAGGTAGCGTGATGCCTCCAGCTTTGTTCTTTTGGTTTAGGATTGACTTGGCAATGCGGGCTCTTTTTTGGTTCCATATGAACTTTGAAGCAGTTTTTTCCAATTCTATGAAGAAAGTCATTGGTAGCTTGATGGGGATGGCATTGAATCTATAAATTACCTTGGGCAGTATGGCCATTTTCACAATATTGATTATTCCAACCCATGAGCATGGAATGTTCTTGCATTTGTTTGTATCCTCTTTTATTTCATTGAGCAGTGGTTTGTAGTTCTCCTTGAAGAGGTCCTTCACATCCCTTGTAAGTTGGATTCCTAGGTATTTTATTCTCTTTGAAGCAATTGTGAACGGGAGTTCACTCATGGTTTGGCTCTCTGTTTGTCTGTGATTGGTGTACAAGAATGCTTTTGATTTTTATACATTGATTTTATATCCTGAGACTTTGCTGAAGTTGCTAATCAGCTTAAGGAGATTTTGGGCTGAGACAATGGGGTTTTCTAGATATACAATCATGTCATCTGCAAACAGGGACAATTTGACTTCCTCTTTTCCTAATTGAATACCCTTTATTTCCTTCTGCTGCCTGATTACCCTGGCCAGAACTTCCAGCACTATGTTGAATAGGAGTGGTGAGAGAGGGCATCCCTGTCTTGTGCCAGTTTTCAAAGGGAATGCTTCCAGTTTTTGCCCATTCAGTGTGATATTGGCTGTGGGTTTGTCATAGATAGCTCTTATCATTTTGAGATACATCCCATCAATACCTAATTTATTGAGAGTTTTTAGTATGAAAGGGTTGTTGAATTTTGTGAAAGGCCATTTCTGCATCTATTGAGATAATCATGTGGTTTTTGTCTTTGGTTCTGTTTATATGCTGGATTATATTTATTGATTTGTGTACGTTGAACCAGCCTTGAATGACTACTGGGTACATAATGAAATGAAGGCAGAAATAAAGATGTTCTTTGAAACCAACGAGAACAAAGACACAACATACCAGAATCTCTGGGACACATTCAAAGCAGTGTGTAGAGGGAAATTTATAGCACTAAATGCCCACAAGAGAAAGCAGGAAAGATCCAAAATTAACACCCTAACATCACATTTAAAAGAACTAGAAAAGCAAGAGCAAACACATTCAAAAGCTATCAGAAGGCTAAAAATAACTAAAATCAGAGCAGAACTGAAGGAAATAGAGACACAAAAAACCCTTCAAAAAATTAATGAATCCAGGAGCTGGTTTTTCGAAAAGATCAACAAAATTGATAGACTGCTAGCAAGACTAATAAGAAAAGAGAGAAGAATCAAACAGACGCAATTAAAAAATGAAAAAGGGGATATCACCACCGATCCCACAGAAATACAATCTACCATCAGAGAATACTACAAACACCTCTACGCAAATAAACTAGAAAATCTAGAAGAAATGGATAAATTCCTCGACAAATACACCCTCCCAAGACTAAACCAGGAAGAAGTTGAATCTCTGAATAGATCAATAACGGGCTCTGAAATCGTGGCAATAATCAATAGCTTACCAACCAAAAACAGTCCAGGACCTGATGGATTCACAGCCGAATTCTACCAGAGGTACAAGGAGGAACTGGTACCATTCCTTCTGAAACTATTCCAATCGATAGCAAAGAGGGAATCCTCCCTAACACATTTTATGAGGCCAGCATCGTCCTGATACCAAAGCCTGGCAGAGACATAACCAAAAAAGAGAATTTCAGACCAATATCCTTGATGAACATTGATGCAGAAATCCTCAATAAAACACTGGCAAACCGAATCCAGCAGCACATCAAAAAGCTTATACGCCTGTAGATTTTCTTTTATTTTCTTCCCTTAAAAAATCATCTAAATATGAATATTGGCCACACATAAACCACATAAACCAATATACTTTGCAAAATTAACCCCAAATGCAAATTCCTTCATTTGTCCACCATAGAGTATCCCTCCTTCTTTAGACTTGTTTATATACTTGGGTTGAGAGCAGGATTCTTTTTGTTTGTTTGTTTTTTTATAAATTGTTCGGTTTTTTCCTCCATATACACTCAGTCCTCTCCCTCCTCTGCCTACATACAAAAGAAAGACCTCAAAAATACACAACAGCTTTTTCTTTTCCTCTGTCAGATGTTAAGTTTTGAAGACTTCACAATTTATTGGTGGTCAGGCGGGAAAAAACAGTTTTCTAAAATGCAAACTCTTCTAAAACTACCAGTGTCTCCTCTGGCAGCCCCAGCTTCAAACGATCTGCCCACTGAGAGCATCTCAGTTTGATACGTACTATTTCATAAAAGCTGATTCAGGCTTTAGACTCCTACAGGGTCTTCATAAAGTAGATATAAAATAATAAAAAAAAAAGCTAAAGCTTAAAGATTTAATCTAAAAGACATTTATTTCTGATCTCACCTCTCTCATTTTAGAAGAGCATGTTGATTTTTTTCTTCTAAAATATGTTGTGTTTACTTTAGTAAATTTTCTTCAGATAGGATCCAAAGAAGGAATAGCTTGTTCTAGTTTGATATTTATAATTACACACATGCTTAAGCAAATAAAACATTTAGACCTAAACTCTCAGACAAAGGGTTAGACATTTTATGTGTTTAGATCTGCAGATGGTCCTTACGGCCATCATTTTCTTTCCAATGCTCTTTGAGTCTGGTAGCCATAACAATAGTGCTGTTCTGCTGTAATGAAGCTATATTTTCTCATAAAATGCAAATAATATTTGTTTAGATCATATGTCTGTGAAGTAAGTGTAGTGCAAACTTTTGAAAATAGTCACAATCAGACATGAAACGTGTTAGGTAGTTAGGTTGATAATTTCTAAATTTAAATGGATTGAGCAAGAATGTTGTATGTTTGTCAGTTCCTAGAAGAGGGGGCATTAGAATTTAGCTACTTGCAATCTTATACCAATTATAAAAGTTTGCTTTGACAAGACATGACCAAGAAGCATAGATTGTCACAGTGGCCTTAGGCTCCTCACCGTGCATAAATATATTTCTTTCACTTGATCAGGATTTCAGAATTAGAATTGCACATTTTTAGATTAAGCAATAATCTCTTCTAATCTCAAATAAAATACTAGCTCATTGCATCTCTTTTGCATTTACACCTACTGGTTTTTTAAGGTGATTACTTCTGTTTTTAATTCTACACAGGTTTTTGTATAGCAAAATAGATCTACCTTTTATAGCCTTCCCTGTTTCAGTCTTATAAGTAAATCTGGACATATTTTCCTGTGGTGTTTATGATTTCTTGTTTTCATATTTAAAATTGGTATGCCTGAGATTATTTTCATGCATTAAGAACCTAGGATTCCAGAGTCATTATATTCCAAATGTTTAGCATTTAAAACAATAGCAATTTTTAATGATGGCCATTCTAACTGGTGTGAGATGGTATCTCACTGTGGTTTTGATTTGCATTTCTCTGATGGCCAGTGATGATGAGCATTTCTTCATGTGTTTTCTGGCTGCATAAATGTCTTCTTTTGAGAAGTGTCTGTTCATGTCCTCTGCCCACTTTTTGATGGGGTTGTTTGTTTTTTTCTTGTAAATTTGTTTGAGTTCATTGTAGATTCTGGATATTAGCCCTTTGTCAGATGAGTAGGTTGCAAAAATTTTCTCCCATTCTGTAGGTTGCCTGTTCATTCTGATGATAGTTTCTTTTGCTGTGCAGAAGCTCTTTAGTTTAATGAGATCCCATTTGTCGATTTTGGCTTTTGTTGCCATTGCTTTTGGTATTTTAGACATGAAGTCCTTGCCCACGCCTATGTCCTGAATGGTATTGCCTAGGTTTTCTTGTAGGATTTTAATGGTTTTAGGTCTAACATATAAGTCTTTAATCCATCTTGAATTAATTATTGTATAAGGTGTAAGGAAGGGATCCAGTTGCAGCTTTCTACATATGGCTAGCCAGTTTTCCCAGCACCATTTATTAAATAGGGAATCCTTTCCCCATTTCTTGTTTTTGTCAGGTTTGTCAAAGATCAGATAGTTGTAGCTATGCGGCATCATTTCTGAGGGCTCTGTTCTGTTCCATTGAACATCACACTCCGGGGACTGTTGTGGGGTGGGGGGAGGGGGGAGGGACAGCATTAGGAGATACACCTAATGCTAAATGATGAGTTAATGGATGCAGGAAATCAACATGGCACATGGATACATATGTAACAAACCTGCACATTGTGCACATGTACCCTAAAACCCTAAAGTATAATTAAAAAAAAAAAATACTAAAAGATAAAAAAAAAAAAAAACAATAGCAATTTTTAAAAAATCTAACTATCAATTTAAATGATATGCTTATTGTTTGCTAGTTACTCATACATATATTTAGTTCCAATATCTTTATTTCTATACTGTGAAATTGGTACCCTACTGTTTTTTGTTTTTATTTTTTTTTCCTCTGGTAACCAAGCTGCTGTCTTGGGTTATATTACAGCCTCTCATAGCATTTTAATTCCTGGCAGGTTTACATTTCTTGCCTGCCATTTACATTTCTTTCTTTCTATTTTTTCTTTTATTTTTTAAAAATATTTTTGAATAACCCTAATTCTAGTTTTTTTTTTTGTTTTACTTGAAATGCATTCCTACAAACTTGCAGTTACATGAAAGGAATAAGTCCTAGTTTTCTATAACACTGTAGGTTATTATAGTTAGCAATAATTTATTGTATATTTTCAAGTAGGTAGAAGAGAGGATTTTGAATGTTCCCAACATAAAGAAATAAAAAACGAGGTGATGGATGTGCTAGTTACCCTGATTTGATTATTATACATTGTATAGATGTACTGAAATATGATACCACATAGATATGTGCGATTTTGTATCAATTTAAAATAATAGTTAAAACACATTCTAATATCATATTGTTACTTCCTACAAATTTTCGGAGGTATTTTAATTAGAATATTCATTGAATATAAAAATTTTTGTAAGGAGATATTAAATCTGTGCAATAATAAACCTTTCTATCAAAAAGTAAGTTGTGTTTTCTGTTTATTTTTCTTGTCCTTTGGTAGAATTTTAACATATGAGCAATATATTTTCATAAACTTTTTTAAAAATGTGATTACATATGATAATTTTGTAGAACTTTTTTAAAAATCTACAGAAATTTGTGAAAATATTCTTTGATTCTGCTATTGCACAGCTATTAATTTACCTCATAGAAACATTTCCCAATGTACACAAAGTTATTTGTACAATTATTTTGACTGAAGCACGGTTCATAATATTGAAAATTGAAAGCAATTTAAACGTATATCAGTGAGAGGCTGTCTGGCACATTAGGGTTCATAATTGTGTACAGTAAAATGCTTGCATCTATGAAAAAGATTAAGGTAGATTTTCACGTACTGATATGAAAGGCTTTCCAAACTACATTACTAAATGAAAAAATACAAAATACAGAACAATGTATTTAGTAGGTGAACATCTGTATAAATTTTGTGTGGCCTTTACAAGGAAAATTACCCTGTACTATGCATAATAATTTTTCTAGAAAGACATACAAAAGTTATTTTACTATAAGAATATATAATAATGACTTATTTCATAGGCATTCAGTAGATTTTAGTCATTGTTCTAAGTGCCGTCCACATAGTAATTCATCTAATCCTCATTACAATTCTCTGTGATGGCTCATATGCTGATCAGCAGTTTATAGATGAGGAAACTGGGGCTCTGAGATGGTAAATAATGTGTTCTAGAAAATGTATTGGTGATAAGCAAAACAGATAAGATTCAAATCCAGGAAGATCAGCTTCAGAATCAATATTCTAAACAAATGCATGTGCTTCCCTTTAGAAGTGCTCATCTTTGGGGGTAAGACCTAAGATGTTGGGTAAGAATGATTTCATTTTGCCTTTTGTAGCTTTTTGTTTTAACATCTACTTTCTGATTGTAATACCTTTTTATCAAAAATTAAGTTTTATTCAAATGATCTTTTAATTTTTCTTTATTGTTTTCGAATTCATACAAAACCTAGCAAATGCCATATGAACAAATTTAAGAGTAAAAGAATAATGCGGATGTCCACACAGGGAGAATATCTTAGAGAAAATAGACCTTCCCCACATAAGGGGACTACTGGCGGTAAACGTCATAAGCGGAGGAACACTGTACCAAAGGGTAGTTGGAAATGTAGTGGAAGTCTTTTGCTCATGACTCTCTGACCTGAATATATTCTAATCTACTTTTGAATCTATAAGTTATAGCAACACATTGCAAAGCACTAAGATATGTAAAATATTTGAATTTTTAAACAGAAATATTTGACTATTCAACAGGATTACTATCCATAGCGTGATTCATAACATTGTCAGTACTTTTAATTTGTCATTGCCTTCATATAGCAGAAGTGATGTAACATTATAGGATAATGTGTGATAGAAATATGAAATGATGGAATGATTGGGTCTTTGCATTAAAATAAACTTTATGAGTTACATAGTGTTTAATAGTTTCTGGCTGGTGTGAAACCATGCTTTAATTGGGATGGAGCCAAACAAAAATAGTACCAATGGCGTGGATTCACTTCCAAAGAACCAGTGCTTTTTTTCTGCAAACTGTTTATGCATCATTTACTTTTCCAAAGAAAATGTGGGGTATATCTCCTATGTAGTCCTTCTGGAGGCTGGTGTGTGTGTGTGTGTACAGCTGTGTGTATAACTTGTGGTAATGTACATAACAGTATTTGAAATGATAAGAAAGCTTTTATTGCAAATTGTAGCCTAAGATTGCAAAGCTGAGGAAGATAGGTGGCAGGATCCCACCACCTAGCTCTAAATGTAGGTTCCAGATAACATAGAACTTTCTGAGAGGTGAATGAGATTATAGTGAATGTGGGTAAGGGATGGAAGGGTAGTAATTCCTAGAGAAATGTGGGAACGTAGGAAAATAAAAGGACAGCCCCATGACAATCTCACTTTCTTTCTGTGAGTTCTCGAGACTCTGGTCAGATCCAGGTTAAAGGAACGTATAATTGAATTTTGGATTGGCTGCTTTACTGTCTACACATGAGAATGTCCTAGAACTGAAAATAAGTGTAAGCTATCCATTGCTGAAAATCAAAGGAAAGGGAAGTACAATGCTTGATTTTATGTGCCAGTGTTGCCGAGTTGTGGTCCCAAGATAGGTCATCAAACTTTATTCTGAGTGTTTTTGTGAGGGTGTTTTTGGATGAAATTAGTTTAAGCGTGGACTTTGAGTGATACAGATTGCCCTCCATAATGTGGGTGGGCCCTCATCCGATTAGTCAAAGGCCTGAATACAACAAAAATACTGACCTTCCCCTAGCAAGAGTGAATTCTGCAGTAGATGGCATTTGAACTTGAATGGCAACATTGGCTTTCTTCTAGGTCTCCATTCTGATGACCTTTAGGCACTAATTGCTCTTCTCTGGGTCTCCAGTTCGCCGACCCACCCTGCAAAATTTTGACCTGCTAGCTTCTAAAATCACGTGAGTCAATTCATTAAAATAAATCTCTGCATGTATTTGCACATTCTATCAGTTCTGTTTCTCTGTAGAACCCTGATTAATGCAGGGGACAAGGCTGCATATTTGAACGCAGTGGTGAGAGAAAAACTAAAGCTGTTTTTTGCTTGCACCCTAAGAAGTTTGTCCCATTTAATAAATTGGCTGCACACTAGACAGCCTCTCCTCTTACAGTGAAGATCAGAGAACGACACAGAAAACTGAAGCAAATAGAGTGAATTGGATCTCTTGTATTTCTCTTTTGCCTTGGGTCTTTCCTTTTTCCTCTCATTTTCCCCTCTCGGGAAGTCTTAGAGTTGGTTCTATCCTTTGTGTAAAAGGGATGAATTGGGTTCATCCCATTACAGAATCTGTGGCATATTACTATCCAGAAATTCTTTTATGTCAAATAGAAGCAGCTAAACTGGTATGAAATTGTTGACAGATGAATAGCACCTCACAAGTAAGTGAAGCTTCTCCTCTTTAAACTGAATCTTGCAATTAATAGAGCATTTAAAATGACATGATTATTGCATCAACTTTCAGTAGAGTTGTAATCTTCTGCACTGCACATTCCATCACCCATTTGTATTCATTTACAATGTCATCCAGACCCTATGAAAATAAATCACCTTAGATTCAAAATACCAAGGTCTTATATCAATGCACCTTATATTTTAATGCCTCTTGTCTAATGACATGAATACCTTAGACATGCAAATTTATAATAGTGTATATACATTTGATGATGGTCTAAAAATAGCTTCATTCTCTTCTCTTTTTTTAAATCTTCGTTGCCTAAAGTAGAACAAAAAGGAATAGTTAAATATAATTGAAAGAAAGAGATTTGGTAGTTTGTTTCTTCTTTGAGGCAATGGTCGTTTTTCCTATAACCTACAGAGTAAATTCAAAATATCTTCCATGATCTGAATAGAACCTGCTTTTTTTGTTTTTTTTTTCTACTAAATATCTATTCTCTCCGTGAGTGTACTGTGGCAGAGAATGCTGTGCTCAATATCAGGTGTCACCTCTTGTCCCCAGCACACTGCATCTACTAGCCTCTTGCTGTTGAGGGAAATAACACTCTGAGTTTAGGCCAGTTGGAGGCAGGTGAAAGTGGTGTAAACCACTTCTAGACATGACCTTTCTCAATTCTCACATGATCATTCATGAACTATTATGCCTTTGCTTATAATATTAGATGTAGAGAATCTCATGAAAGATTCTAAGGCCCTTGAACAGGGACAGGTGGAGTAACCACATGGAATATACCTTGGTCTCTGAAGGACTGCGTGGGATAGAAATCACACAGGGACCCATCTTAGACTGTGACGTGAAAAAGAAATAAGCGTTATGGTGGTAAATTGTTCAGAGTTTGGGTTTCCTACAGCAACTAGCATTACTGCTAGTAATACGAATAATCTAAATTTTAGCTATAGTAAATTATTTTTATACTCTGTCCGTGCAATTCCTAATTCCACAATGCCTTTCCCTGCAATACCCATCTCTGCCAACTGCATTTCTTTTCTTTCGTTAAGACCCAATTAAAATTCTTCTATCTCCTTTATACTCATAATAAGAATGTATTATTGCCACAGAATATATTCGTTGTCTTATATCACTCTTTACGTCCTAGTACATTTAGTTTTATACGGTACCTAATATATTTCTATATTTCTCATCAGTATAATATCTGGCCCATATAGATGTGTAAAGTAAAATAGATATGTCACATGACTCCCATGGCTCATAGCCAGCCATAAACATTATTTTATATCCTGTAACTATGCTAAATAACCATACTTGTATAGGTAACTATAAAATACCTTTATTTTAGTGCATTTTAAACCAAAACAGTTAATGGGAGTAGTTGATCATTTTGAAAATGGAAGGTTTTAGTTGTTTAGAAGAAAAACACTTAAGGAACATGTATTACATACTTAGCTGTTGTGACATACTTTTCAGGTGAATCTTCAGTGAGAGGTTAAGAAGTCCTCACATTTCAGAAATCATTAACATTTGAAGTTACAGAATCCTGAGGTCAGCAGTAAGTAGACCAAATGGTACCCATGAGGAAGTCAGCACATGTCCCCAAAAGTAAATTTCTCATCCCCTTATCACAAGAAGCAGCCTATTAAGTAGTTATGGTAGTAAATTTTAAATTCCCCTGAAGAAAAGGTTGACAAAATTGAATTATGAAGAAGAGCAAAGATTAAATTACCAGACGAAGAGCAAAGTCTTGGGAGTAACTTCTCAGCAGTCTTCAGACCCAGAAAGTTTTATTAAGTAGAGAGTAGGAAGGGTACAATAAGACAACATTGCTGAATTTGCAAATGTTTGGGCTATCTATATGTAATGTCCAACTGGTGTAAACATTGCATAGGAGGATGAAGGGAATTTGTAAAAATTTGGCATTAGGGAATGTTAAGACCAGCATATCCCCCATCCTAGAACCATATGGCTATCAAGTCTACCTCTCTTATTTCTGAGATGAGCAAACTGAATCGTAGAGAAGTTAGTTAGAGTCAGAACATCACTTCAGATTTGATTCAGAACAGATTCAGAATATGAAAATATTTGTACGTCCTGCACAAACATAAACTGTTATTATTGCAATTCCTCTCACTTAAAAAAAAAAAATTAGCATAGGATGATGACTTTTAGTATGTCTCTCCATGGTTAAAGGACTCTTTTGCTCAGGATCTTAAAATAAATAATGTAGACCCAAAGAAGAAAGGCAACCCTTATACCCAGGGCCTCATGTCACTCATACATTGTATGTCATTCTGGTCATACTGATAAAACAAGAGTGTATATTAAAATTATCAAAATGTTGCTATCGTCATGCAACTCACAGTTAGACTACTCATTTAGCAATAATTAATGTGATAACTTTTCCTAATTGGAAATTTGGTAGTTCTTGGGAAATATCATTAATGCCATAGAAAAACTAAAATAATTAGATTTCAAGTATCATACACATTTTTCTCTAATGCAATAAGGGGAAGAGGGCAATTGTGATCTGGTTGATATGGTAGTATTCAGTTTACCAATTATTTTATATTTAATCTCTACAGAAACATCTTTATTTTATGAGTACCAGTGATATATGAATAGACCGAGGCACGCCAAGCTGAAGTCTCATGAAGCCATGTAGCTTCAATCTCCTCATCCAAGAATGAATGATTCCAATTCATTACATTTATTCATTCACACAACAAAACTAGGATGTCTAATGGTGATAATTGCTGTAAAAAATTAAAAATAAAAAAAAATAAAATAGGGGAGGAGAGAGGATGTCAAGGTATAGGAAGTATAGCTTTTCATAGGGTAGAAAAGGGAAAGCATCATTTAGAAATGACATCTGAGCAGTCACCCAATCTGGGGGAGAATAGTTTCAGAAAAGGGGACAGCATTGAAAATGCCCTGAATTGAGGAGCAGCAGAGTGGTCTGGGGAGAAATTAGCAGGAAATAAAGACAGAGAGCTAATGTAGAGCCAGATTACATAAAGCTTTGTGAACTACTGCAAAGATTTTACCCTGACTTGACCATTACACACTCTATGCATGGAACAAAATATCACAGGTACCCCCATGAATGTGTGCAAATATTATGTACTAATAATGATTTTAGTTTTTCTTAAATTGAGTGGAGAAGATATTAGAGGGCTTTAGTAAAGCAAACTGGATGAAATGACTTACATATTAAGAGAATAACTCTGGCTGCTGAGTTGAGCATAGACTACAGGAGAGTGGACACAGAAGGGGAAGTGGAGAAGATGAAAGGCCAGTGGAAAGGCTGCTAAAAAATCTAAAAGAGGCCAGGCTCGGTGGCTCATACCTGTAATCGCAGTACTTTGGGAGGCCAAGGTGGGCAGATCACCTGAGGTTGGGAGTTTGAAACCAGCCTGACCAACATGGAGAAACCCCGTCTCTACTAAAAATACAAAATTAGCCGGGCGTGGTGGCACGCGCCTGTAATTCCAGCTACTCAGGAGGCTGAGGCAGGAGAATCACTAGAACCCAGGAGGCAATAGTTGCAGTGAGCCAAGATCGTGCCATTGCAGTCCAGCCTGGGCAACGGGAGCAAAACTCTGTCTCAAAAAAAAAAAAAAAAATCTAAATGAAAGATGATGTTGGATTGGAACAGAGTGGTAACAGGGACATGCTGAGAAGGCATAGATTTTGAAAATAAAAAAGCAATGGGCTTTACTAAGGAATGAATGTGAGGTGTGGGAAAGAGGAAACAAGAATGATTCCAAGGCCGTTTGGCCTAAAGAGCTAGAAACTCAAGAGTAGTTGTCTACTGAGATGGGGAACACTGTGGGAGGAACAGGTGTAAGGAGGTAAAACCAAAAATTTGAGTTTGGGATATGATACATTTGAAATGCTAATTAGATTTCACAGAAATATATCAAGTGGACAGTTAGGCATGTGATTCTGAAATGCAGGGGAGAGGTTCAGGGTGGAAAAATAAATGTGGAAGATTTTATAGCATAGAATACTTAAATCCATGAAAATGGATGAGTATGCCAAAGGAACGAATGTGTAGATAGAGATGAGGTTCACGGTCTGAGAACTGAGGGTCATGAAACTTTGGATGCTGCGGAAATGGAAAAGAATGAGCAAATGGACTGGAAAGGAGAATCCAGTTACGGAAAAAATACAGGAATGAGTAATGTCCTGGAAGACAGTATTGTTGTTAAAATTTCTAATACTATTTTTTTTACTTAGTTTATATCATCTGTACCTATCAACTTTAAGCCCAAACTCCCAAATCATTCTCCTCATGCTTTTGTGAAGAATTACTATTCTTATTAGGACTTGCAAATGTAGTAATTCAAATAACCTGTCAAGTATTTGGTAACTTCTTTTTCAAATTTAGATCTCAGTAGTAATTTTGTTAATTAAATCAATGAACTTCCCATGTACCTAATGAAGTTATCACTGACTTCTTAAACTTTATTGGGGAGCTATTCCAGACACAGAAATCCGGGCAAAATCTAAACCCCACATACAAATGGAAAATAGACCCTTAAGAGTTTTTAAAAGGCTACATTCTCATCAGGTCTCCCATTTTTAAGAGCCTAATGAGCTTGGGGTAATTGAAATATTCACGTTAATGGAAGGTGTTGAGCAAATTTCAAGAACTGAAAATAAATTCCCAGTCTTTGTCTTCACCCCTCTCAGTCGCAATTAGAACAAGATTGCAAAGTGAAAGGTGGCAAGTAGAGAGATATATTTCTCTTTAACCTCTTCACCCAATCAATCACCTACTTTTACTTAGTTTTCTAGTTCACCCCTCAACCTTTTCTACCTCCTTGGAGCTACCATTCTCACCTAAGCTTCAACAATCACTTCTCTCCTAACTTGGAAATAACTTCCTAGTTGTTTACTCTGCCTCTGTTTCCTATTCTTGTTCGTCATAAATATAGTCATTAAATAGTAACACTCAAATTCACTAGGATATTGTTCTTATTTATAATTTCATTTTTATGTCTCATTTATTCTCCCTCTTTTTTCCTACTCAGACATGTTGATAATATTCTAAACCTTTCAAAGCGGAAAATTTTGGTTTCATTAATCAACTGAATTTCCCTTAATTTAAATTTCAATAAATAGTTTTTTCATCTTTATTAATTTCTATTATTGACTACTTTGTTTTCTTTTTTGTTGTTTTTCAGTCTCTCAAGTCATATGATTTGTTTTTCAAAGTTTAAACTCTTCTAGTGTGTTATTTTGAGGCTTCAGGTTTACTTCTAGATGCTACTTTAGCTGCATCTCCTACAGTACTTTCATTGTCTTTTGTTTGTGAATTGTTCAAGATTATAGTGATTTTTTATAATTTTAATTGAGTTAACAGATGTTTTCAAGTTTCCACATGGATACATATATTTTTCACAGTTATGTTCAAGGTCATTTATTGTTAATTTCTATTTTTATTGCATTGCTTTTAGATAATGCAGCCTTTATGATCTCTGCTCTTTGGGGTTTCTTAAAACAGTCCTTTGTGGTTTCATACACCATCCATTTGTGTGGCTGTTCCAGGTATGCTTAAAACAAGTTAGTTTAATGGTTTTAAAAACAAGTTGGATAAATCTGGCTTAATAACAAGAAGCCAATTGTCTATTTGAGTATGAAATATTTATTAGGCACCTACACTCTGCCAAGCACTGTTCGAGACAGTGAAATGATTGCAATGAATAGACAGTTCCTGTTGTCATTGAAGCTAGTCAGGAATAAAACAATAAAAAAGAAGGCAAACACACTGTATGTCAACACATAATAAAAAAGTAAATGGACAGAACCAGGAAGGGCAGCCAGAGGCTGTTGTTTTATAAGATCAGACAGGGCTTCCCTGATTCGATGACATTTGAGGCAGGATGTGAAAGCAGTGGGGAGAGCCAAGTGGATGTCTAGGAAATGAGTGCTCCACAGAAGGAAGGGCAATTGCAAATGCTCCAAGGAAAGAGCACTCTTCCTATAATCCAGGAATAGCCAGGGGGTTGAGGTGACTGGGAAACTTTGAGTGGGGAAACTATGGTCATTTAGCTGTGGTAGGCAGACCACAGGGTGGCTTGGGAGCCATGGCAGCAGCACCAGCTTTTACTCTGAGTGACAAGGAAAACCTTTGGTGGGCTTTGAACATAAAAGTGCTATGATCTGACAGAGATTTTTGTTAGAAGATTCTTTCCATCTTGCTGGGTTGAGAATAGGCTTGGATGATGGCATGGGTAGGAGGGTGTTTGGGAGGGAAAGAGAGGAAGGGAGCAAAGACAATTCAACTAAGAGGCCAATTAGGAAGTGAGGGGGGATTTAAAGGTGGCTTAGACAAGAGTGTGGCATTCAAGGTAGTGAAAAATGCTTGAATTTGAAGGTAAAATCAGGATTTGCAAACAGACTGGTTGTGTGATGGGAGGGAAAGAGAGAACTCTAGGACGATGTCAAAGATTTTGCCCGAATAATGGGAGGATAAAATTTTCCATGATCTGAGCTCAGAAAAATCTGTGTATAAAGCAAGTTTTTACGGGATAAGTCAGAAGTTTACTTGTAGACATTTTAAATTTGAGTAGCCAGTAACGCATATTAGAGGAAGGTCAAATAGCAGTTAGATAAAAGAGTCCGTAGCTCATGGGAGACATCTGGACTCTATAAATATTTGAGATTTTCTGGAGAGTATGAAAAAGCCCCAAGACTATACAAGATCACCTAAGAAGAGAATGCAGAAAAAGAAGAGCTGAAACTGAAAAGTGAAACTGTTAGACACTTCTACATTTAATTACTGGGGTAAGGCAGAGAAACCATTCAAAGAGATTGAGACAGAGTGTCCCATGAAGAAGGGGAAGAGTCAGGGTATTCTGATTTCATGGAAGGCAAAGGTTTTGAGGCAGGGAGGAATCAGCCTTAAGAAATGCAGTCTATCAAATAAGATGAGGGCTGGAAGGCTTGCATTGGATTTAGCAATGTGGAGACCTTACTATATGGTGACATTGACAAGGGTTAGCCAATGTTCATGATAGTGGTGAAAGCCTGATGGAATGAGTTCAATAGAAACAAAGGTATATCTATTATTCTTTCCAAGGAGTTGCTGTTAATTCCTTGAAATGAGGCTGTGTTGACAATTGAAAGCTTTTTTTTTTTCTTCTTAATACTTCAAGTTCTGGGTTACATGTGCAGAATATGCAGTTTTGTTACATAGGTATACACGTGTCATGGTGGTTTGCTGCACCCATCAACCCATCACCTACATTAAGTATTTCTCCTAATGTTATCCCTCCCCTTTCCCCCCACCACCCAACAGGCCCCGGTGTGTGATGTTCCCCTCCCTGTGTCCATGTGTTCTCATTGTTCAACTCCCACTTATGAGTGAGAACATGTGGTGTTTGGTTTTCTGATCTTGTGATTGTTTGCTGAGAATGATGGTTTCCAGCTTCATCTATGTCCCTGCAAAGACATGAACTCATCCTTTTTTATGGCTGCATGGTATTCCGTGGTATATATGTGCCACATTTTCTTAATCCAGTCTACCATTGATGGACATTTGGGTTGGTTCCAAGTCTTTGCTATTATGAATAGAGCTGCAATAAACATGCGTGTGCATGTGTCTTTATCATAGAATGATTTATAATTCTTTGGGTACATGCCTAGTAATGGGATTGCTGGGTCAAATGGTTTTTCTAGTTCTAGATCCTTGAGGAATCGCCACACTGTCTTTCACAATGGTTGGACTAATTTACACTCCCACCAACAGCGTAAAGGTATTCCTATTTTTCCACAATCTCTCCTGCATCTGTTGTTTCCTGACTTTTTAATGATCGCCATTCTAACTGGCGTGCAGTAAAATCCTAGAAGAAAACCTGGGCTATAGTACCATTCAGGACATAGGCATGGGCAAAGACTTCATGTCTAAAACACCAAAAGCAATGACAACGTAAGCCAAAATAGACAAATGGGATCTAATTAAACTAAAGAGCTTCTGCACAGCAAAAGAAACTATCCTCAGAGTGAACAGGCAACCTACAGAATGGAAGAACATTTTTGCAATCTATCCGTCTGACAAAGGGCTAATATCCAGAATCTACAAAGAACTTAAACAAATTTACAAGAAAAAAACAACCCCATCAAAAAATGGGGAAAGGATGTGAACAGACACTTC
Source organism: Nomascus leucogenys (assembly GCF_006542625.1). Taxonomy (NCBI): domain Eukaryota; kingdom Metazoa; phylum Chordata; class Mammalia; order Primates; family Hylobatidae; genus Nomascus; species Nomascus leucogenys. The sequence goes on along the minus strand of NC_044382.1, from coordinate 12,877,868 downwards.
TCAAAAGAAGACATTTATGCAGCCAACAGACATAAGAAAAAATGCTCATCATCATTGGTCATTAGAGAAAGGTTTTTCAAAGATAGAATTGTGGGGCAATATCCCTGAGTAAGCTAAAGGATGGACTTCGTCCCCAAGTGAAGAGAGGTATTTAAAGAAGAGAAAACTATTGTATTTCAGAAGAGGCAAAGTACATTACCTTGCTGTGACTGGAGAAGCATTGCCTATCTTTTGCAACAAGTAGGTTTGCATCTTTGCAATCATGTTTTTTTCTTTTTTTTCCTCCCTATACCCCTATCTCACATGTAGAGCAGGAAAGGCCAAAGAGATCAAAATTTAATGTCTCCCTTACTTGTTTGTGACGCCTACTTTGAGACTATGTGCTTACCAGTGAGGTACTATTTTTTTTAAAACTTTTTTAAGATTTAAAGTCCCTCTGACTCTATCATTTACACTTACTGTAATTAACATAACTTTGAGATATTAATCTTTCCATTTTCAGATCTTCTTGCCTCTGTTTTATGGTTTTGATTTTGTTCAAATATTTGAGAATCTTTGGTTTTCTATTCATTCTTCTATTTGAGAACCTCTGCTTTTATCAAAGCCGTGCTCAGATGAGAACTGCTAAAAAAGATGATGTTTTGATGTTTCTAGATGGATGTGGATCCCTGCCCTGCCTGAATTCATTATTCTGCAGGACCTTTCCTTGCCTCTCCTGCCCCAGTGCCAATTCTTACTGCATCATACTTGGGCATATTTTGCCATGGCTAATTCCTTTGCTTCAGACAGGGGCTCCTTGTGAAAGCTCTCATGGTGGCTCGCTTCAGACAGGGGATCCTTGTGAAAGCTCTCATGGTGGCTCGCTTTAGACAGGGGCTCCTTGTGAAAGCTCTCATGGTGGCTCGCTTCAGACAGGGGCTCCTTGTGAAAGCTCTCATGGTGGCTCTGTGATTACTTGTTCTTTTGTTTCCTCAGTGGTTGCCTTTCCTTCAGTGTTCACTCACTGAGCATGGTTCTTCTCTGTATTCACGAGAACATTTTACTTTGTATACTTTGGGTCATAGTTGCCTTTGATCATTTTGTTCTACCAATTCCACTCTTTTTCAGAAGGTCTCTGGAATTTCTCATTCATTAATATCATATTCCCATTTTCCAATTTTGTTATTCCATTCATTAATAAATTACTTTCTAAATTTGTATGAGATGTGAGGTTGGGAGAATTTGGAAGAGTATTGGCAAATGTCAATTTTGATTATCACCCTTTTAGTTTTGTGTTACAAACTTAAAAATCTTTGATAGGTCTACATATTTTATATTTTAACTTTTTAATGACCAGAAAAAATGCTTATGTAAAAAATAATTTTAAAAAGTGTTTATTATAAAAAGTGGATTTTTCCTTTTAATCTCACTCTAATCCTACTCCGTTCTTGTCTTCTCAAAGAGTAGCCCCCCTTTAGGCCGGGCACGGTGGCTCAAGTCTGTAATGCAAGCACTTTGGGAGGCCGAGGCAGGTGGATCATGAGGTCAGGAGATCAAGACCATCCTGGCTAATATAGTGGAACTCCGTCTCTACAAAAAATACAAAAAATTAGCCAGGCGTGGTGGCGGCACCTGTAGTCCCAGCTAATCGGGAGGCTGAGGCAGGAGAATGGTGTGAACACAGGAGGCAGAGGTTGTAATGAGCCGAGATCACGCCACTGCACTCCAGCCTGGGCGACAGAGCAAGGCTGTCTCAAAAAAAGAAAAAAAAAAAAAGAGTAACCCCCCCTTTATAATTTTTATTATATATTTGTACAGTTATGTAGATAAATACTTTTTATTTTTACGTGCATAAGATTATATTGCACATATTTCAAAATTATTTCATTGGCAACTTCATGTCTATACATATAAATCTTTTCAGGTATTATTCCATTTGATATAAGGATAATAAGGTTGGAAATCTCTAGCTCATTGTCAACAGATAATAAGTGATGACAAAGAGTAAGAAGAGTAAAAAGATCACCAGTTAAAGGTGACTGAATCACATTTAATATGGTAACCTTAATTAAAGCCTGATTTTGAGAGCTCACATGTGAGCTTGGACAAGTTTTCTCATCTGTAAAACGGTAAAATCATAATAATAATATTCATTTCATACAGTTGTTGTAATATATGAAATAATACACGTAAAATACCATGATTCTTGGCATATAGTAAATGCTCCAGGAATATCAGTTGTCATTTTTTTTAAGGCAAGAAAATAAGCCATTATATGATACTAGGCAAGAAATAAACCCTTTTCTTAGGCATAATGGTATCGGGAGTAACAGTAATATCCTAGTGTAACTCTTGAAATTCACTGAAGGTGGAACATCAGGATGAGAGTAGACTGGAGTGTTCCTGCAAAGAAATTCTCACCTCGGAAGATCTTTTGTTTTCCCTACCACATATTATTCTCACTATAATTGTACTTTAAAGATGGGTAGGAAATGGGGAGCCATGAAGACCTCTAGTAGTTTGGTTTCTTTGTTTTTTTCCTTAGGAGTCCACAGGCTGAAGAATCGCTACCCAACCAGATAAACAATATAAAAATGGAAGCCATAATGTTACCTCTAACAAAACTGTGGTTCTAATATTGAAAGGCATTAGATCATATCCCTCCCTCACTGACATTTACTTAAATCAGGCATGTCTATACAGGAGGGATGCACAGCCTGTCACTATACAGGCAAGGCTCAGGTAAAGCGGTGCAGTAGAACTATTTTTCACAGTGCTGGCCTCAAGAGGATTGGCAGCATCTGCATTAAATATGAACCCGGAAAGTTCACCACTCAGCAGACTGGGCTGCCTCAAAGCACAAAAGAAGGTGAAAGCAACATGCTTACAACTTCATTCGTTTTACAGAGTTCTCCTAAAGAAGACCAAAACCTTAAAAAATGTACTATACTAATTTTTATTGTTTTTCTCTTGGTCAACTGGAAACAACTCCCTTAATTCATGGATTAAACTTTTGTTTGCAAAAATACAAACCTATGCAACAGTAAAATACTGTGTAGCAGTAAAAAAATCAACTTTTTAAAATACATTAATTCTAGAATTACACTGCATGATAAATGTAACTTTTAAAAGATTGTATAGTGTACTGTTTTATCAAGTTTAAAACAACTAAAATTAAACAATTTACTTTTTAAAGTATGCTACATTAAGAGACCTCATGCACATACACACACTCCCCAAAAGAATTATCAGCATAAGATTCAGAATAATAGTTACCTCTAGTTCAGGGAGGCAGGGAAACAGGATGAAGGACTTTGTGAGTTCATTTAAGTTATTGTCAAGGTACTGGTTTTCATAATAGGTGTGGTTTTCTTGCATTATTAAAAATAAACAGTAAATAACTAAGAGAAAAGTATCATTTGTGTCATGAAACAAGCATCTGAAAAGAACAAGCCAGTTACAGGAGGCGATGTGAGATGAACCCAGAGCAGAAAGCCAGATATTAGCAGGGGATTTATTTCTAGAAAAAACAAAGGCAAAAAGGCACCACTGAAGCCTCATTATGTCACATAGGCAACAGTCTCTACTATAAACAAGTGACTTGACAATTATTTTAAATAATTTTAAAGAAGCAAATTAAAGAAATGTTCATTCTTATTCATAAATAGAATCATCCTCAAACCCAGCATTTCTTTTTTTTTTAAATAGAACATTTACTTATGGCAAAAGCAAATATAGTATTAATTTCTGCATTCCTACATCCATAAAAATCTTATCAGTTGATGACTTATCAATTATACATTTGGCCCTTATCCTTTTTTAATGGTCTTTTTTTTTTTTTTTTCTCAATGAGTGCCATTTTTATTCAAATAGATTTGAGGCTCTACTAGATAGGCCTTCCATGGAATATCTTTTTATTATTATTATTATTATTATACTTTAAGTTTTAGGGTACATGTGCACAATGTGCAGGTTTGTTACATATGTATCCATGTGCCATGTTGGTGTGCTGCACCCATTAACTCGTCATTTAGCATTAAGTATATCTCCTAATGCTGTCCCTCCCCCCTCCCCCCAACCCGCAAGAGTCCCTGGAGTGTGATGTTCCCTTTCCTGTGTCCATGAGTTCTCATTGTTCAATTCCTACCTATGAGTGAGAACATGCGGTGTTTGGTTTTTTGTCCTTGCGATAGTTTGCTAAGAATGATGGTTTCCAGTTTTATCCATGTCCCTACAAAGGACATGAACTCATCATTTTTTATGGCTGCCTAGTATTCCATGGTGTATATGTGCCACATTTTCTTAATCCAGTCTATCGTTGTTGGACATTTGGGTTGGTTCCAAGTCTTTGCTATTGTCAATAGTGCCCCAATAAGCATACGTGTGCAAATGTCTTTATAGCCGCATGATTTATAGCCCTTTGGGTATATACCCAGTAATGGGATGGCTGGGTCAAATGGTATTTCTAGTTCTAGATCCCTGAGGAATCACCACACTGACTTCCACAATGGTTGAACTAGTTTACAGTCCCACCAACAGTGTAAAAGTGTTCCTATTTCTCCACATCCTCTCCAGCACCTGTTGTTTCCTGACTTTTTAATGATGGCCATTCTAACTGGTGTGAGATGGTATCTCATTGTGGTTTTGATTTGCATTTCTCTGATGGCCAGTGATGATGAGCATTTCTTCATGTGTTTTTTGGCTGCATAAATGTCTTCTTTTGAGAAGTGTCTGTTCATGTCCTTCGCCCACTTTTTGATGGGGTTGTTTGTTTTTTTCTTGTAAATTTGTTTGAGTTCATTGTAGATTCTGGATATTAGCCCTTTGTCAGATGAGTAGGTTGCGAAAATTTTCTCCCATTCTGTAGGTTGCCTGTTCACTCTGATGGTAGTTTCTTTTGCTGTGCAGAAGCTCTTTAGTTTAATTAGATCCCATTTGTCAATTTTGGCTTTTGTTGCCATTGCTTTTGGTGTTTTAGACATGGAGTCCTTGCCCACGCCTATGTCCTGAATGGTATTGCCTAGGTTTTCTTCTAGGGTTTTTATGGTTTTAGGTCTAACATTTAAGTCTTTAATCCATCTTGAATTAATTTTTGTATAAGGTGTAAGGAAGGGATCCAGTTTCAGCTTTCTACATATGGCTAGCCAGTTTTCCCAGCACCATTTATTAAATAGGGAATCCTTTTCCCATTGCTTGTTTTTGTCAGGTTTGTCAAAGATCAGATAGTTGTAGATATGCAGCATTATTTCTGAGGGCTCTGTTCTGTTCCATTGATCTATGTCTCTGTTGTGGTACCAGTACCATGCTGTTTTGGTTACCATAGCCTTGTAGTATAGTTTGAAGTCAGGTAGCGTGATGCCTCCAGCTTTGTTCTTTTGGCTTAGGATTGACTTGGCCATGTGGGCTCTTTTTTGGTTCCATATGAACTTCAAAGCAGTTTTTTCCAATTCTGTGAAGAAAGTCATTGGTAGCTTGATGGGGATGGCATTGAATCTATAAATTACCTTGGGCAGTGTGGCCATTTTCACGATATTGATTCTTCCAACCCATGAGCATGGAATGTTCTTGCATTTGTTTGTATCCTCTTTTATTTCATTGAGCAGTGGTTTGTAGTTCTCCTTGAAGAGGTCCTTCACATCCCCTGTAAGTTGGATTCCTAGGTATTTTATTCTCTTTGAAGCAATTGTGAATGGGAGTTCACTCATGATTTGGCTCTCCGTTTGTCTGTTATTGGTGTACAAGAATGCTTGTGATTTTCACACATTGATTTTGTATCCTGAGACTTTGCTGAAGTTGCTTATCAGCTTAAGAAGATTTTGGGCTGAGACAATGGGGTTTTCTAGATATACAATCATGTCATCTGCAAACAGGGACAATTTGACTTCCTCTTTTCCTAATTGAATACCCTTATTTCCTTCTCCTGCCTGATTACCCTGGCCAGAACTTCCAGTACTATGTTGAATAGGAGTGGTTAGAGAGGGCATCCCTGTCTTGTGCCAGTTTTCAAAGGGAATGCTTCCAGTTTTTGCCCATTCAGTATGATATTGGCTGTGGGTTTGTCATAGATAGCTCTTATTATTTTGAGATACATCCCATCAATACCTAATTTATTGAGAATTTTTAGCATGAAGGGTTGTTAAATTTTGTGAAAGGCCTTTTCTGCATCTATTGAGATAATCATATGGTTTTTGTCTTTGGCTCTGTTTATATGCTGGATTACATTTATTGATTTGTGTATGTTGAACCAGCCTTGCATCCCAGGGATGAAGCCCACTTGATCATGGTGGATAAGCTTTTTGATGTGCTGCTGGATTCGGTTTGCCAGTATTTTATTGAGGATTTTTGCATCAATGTTCATCAGGGATATTGGTCTGAAATTATCTTTTTCAGTTGTGTCTCTGCCCGGCTTTGGTATCAGGATGATGCTGGCTTCATAAAATGTGTTAGGGAGGATTCCCTCTTTTTCTATTGATTGGAATAGTTTCAGAAGGAATGGTACCAGTTCCTCCTTGTACCTCTGGTAGAATTCAGCTGTGAATCCATCAGGTCCTGGACACTTTTTGGTTGGTAAGCTATTGATTATTGCCACAATTTCAGAGCCTGTTATTGGTCTATTCAGAGATTCAACTTCTTCCTGGTTTAGTCTTGGGAGGGTGTATTTGTCGAGGAATTTATCCATTTCTTCTAGATTTTCTAGTTTATTTGCATAGAGGTATTTATAGTATTCTCTGATCGTAGTTTGTATTTCTGTGGGATCAGTGGTGGTATCCCCTTTATCATTTTTTATTGCGTCTGTTTGATTCTTCTCTCTTTTCTTCTTTATTAGTCTTGCTAGTGGTCTATCAATTTTGTTGATCTTTTCGAAAAACCAGCTCCTGGATTCATTAATTTTTTGAAGGGTTTTTTGTGTCTCTATTTCCTTCAGTTCTGCTCTGATTTTAGTTATTTCTAGCCTTCTGCTAGCTTTTGAATGTGTTTGCTCTTGCTTTTCTAGTTCTTTTAATAGTGATGTTAGGGTGTCAATTTTGGATCTTTCCTGCTTTCTCTTGTGGGCATTTAGTGCTATAAATTTCCCTCTACACACTGCTTTGAATGTGTCCCAGAGATTCTGGTATGTTGTGTCTTTGTTCTCGTTGGTTTCAAAGAACATCTTTATTTCTGCCTTCATTTTGTTATGTACCCAGTAGTCATTCAGGAGCAGGTTGTTCAGTTTCCATGTAGTTGAGCGGTTTTGAGTGAGTTTCTTAATCCTGAGTTCTAGTTTGATTGCACCTTGGTCTGAGAGACAGTTTGTTATAATTTCTGTTCTTTTACATTTGCTGAGGAGAGCTTTACTTCCAACTATGTGGTCAATTTTGGAATAGGTGTGGTGTGGTGCTGAAAAAAATGTATATTCTGTTGATTTGGGGTGGAGAGTTCTGTAGATGTCTATTAGGTCCGCTTGTTGCAGAGCTGAGTTCAATTCCTGGGTATCCTTGTTAACTTTCTGTCTCATTGATCTGTCTAATGTTGACAGTGGGGTGTTAAAATCTCCCATTATTATTGTGTGGGAGTCTAAGTCTCTTTGTAGGTCACTCAGGACTTGCTTTATGAATCTGGGTGCTCCACATTTCCGAAAGAAAACTTGTGTGGCTGTAGGGGCTGTGGATTTTCTTGATTGATCCTTTTAGTTGGACAAATAAGGAGGCTATTTATTAGCAAGTGTAGCAAGTACTTCAACGCACACTAAGGCTGTTGGTATCTACAGTCCAAATAGTTGACGAGCAGGGTTCAGGGACAGTTATTTGACAGCTGTGAGTGGAGCATTGGTTTCCACCCATGAAACTCATAAAGAGTGCTGAGAAGTAGCCACATAAATGTGAGGTAAACATGTGATAACCGTGTCTCCAATCTTTACAAAATTAAAGGACTTGGCTTAAGAGTGGTTCGGGTGGCTCTGTGCTCCTTGGAATTCCTCAGGACCTGGGTCACCGTCTCTATTTTATTGATGATTAAATTGAGAGCTGGAGTGTCTTGTAAGCTGGGCAAGGCGTGGCAGACACAGAGCTTAAGCAGTAAGCTCAAAGGTAACTCTTTGGACCAAGTAGGGTTTCCCCAGCACCAGAGTCTGTGTTTGGTTTTTGGCTTAGCTCTATTATGCCATCTTAAGAAAAAATGCCTCATTCAAGTCCCTATAGGACCCTATCTGTCCCTTTCTATCCTTGTCCATCCCTGCATATCTCTGCTAGTTTCTGCTAGTCTCTACTTTTGTACCTCTTTAGGGCGCTGACCTTATATTGCTAGTCTTTGCCTATCCCTGTCTGTCCCTATGGTATCTGTTAGTTCCCACAAGTTCCTGCAAGTCCCTGTCTTTCCCTGCGTATCTCTATTTGTCTCTACTTATCTCATCTCTTATCTCTTACTTATCTCTATTCATCCCTGCAGGCCTTTTCAGGTCCCTTCAGGTCTCTTCAAGTCTCTGTTTGTCCCTGATAGTCCCTGTTCAGATGCCACTTGTGGCTGACTGCCATGGTTACTACTTGAGACCAGCATTACAGCAGTTACTACTGTTACTGCTTGAGACCATCATTACAAGACTGAATGAAGGGATGACCGTAGAAATAATAACACAAAACAAAAGAAACTATTTTAAAGAAAAGGCAAGCATGGGAAAGAAGAAGAGAGCTCCCTGCTTCTAGTGAGCAAAGGCAGCTCCCATGAGCTTCCACAGCCCTTCTTATTTATTGCCTAACAAGTGCAAGGAAGGGGAGGTAATAATTGGTCAGCTGCTTAATTGATCACGGGTTCATATTATTACTAACAGGTTTCAGATGTACCTAATCACAAGAAACATTTGTGTGGCCTCCAACATCCATCATCATTTATCTAGATCACAGAAAAATAAACACATCATTTAAAAAGAAATGTGGCAGGGCATGGTGGTTCATGCCTGTAATCTCAGCGCTTTGGGAGGCTGAGGCAGGCAGATCACGAGGCCAGGAGATCCAGACCATCCTGGCTAACACGGTGAAACCCCATCTCTACTAAAAATACAAAAAATTAGCCAGGTGTGGTGGCAGGCACCTGTAGTCCCAGCTACTCGGGAGGCTGAGGCAGGAGAATGGTGTGAACCTGGGAGGCGGAGGTTGCCATGAACTGAGATCGCACTACTGCACTCCAGCCTGGGTGACAGAGTAAGACTCTGTCTCATTAAAAAAAAAAAAAAAAAAAAAAGAAATGTATAAGTTTGCAACACAGCTTATCATTGGGTTTTTCCCTCTCTCCCTCTGCATCAAGAGTCAAATGAAATACTAAATACATTTCTGCTTCTTTCAGTTCCAAGATTCTCTGACTTTTTACAAATGCCAGCAGTCACACAACTCTGGGAGAATCTTTTGATATTCACATTTATTATAATATAGAATAAAAATGCATTTTGATTCTGCCTCTTGAACTTAAAAAGCTTGTGTGGTTAAAATTGCAAACCCAGGAAGCATGGGATCATTATTTTGCATCACAAACTGCAATGATTTTATACAAGGAAATATAAGGAGTGGCTGTTGTGGGGAATACATGGTGGAAGGGGGGTGTCTGGAGAGAATGAAAGAAAGACAGGGTTAAGGTGGTATGTTACATAAGGGCCAAAGGAAGGACTACTGATTTTATTTAGGGTTTTTTTTTTTTTTCTATTTAAGTTCCTATGTTTGAATGATTGAGTGACTCCTGGAAACTCCGCTCTCAGGGGCAGAGAAACAGATGGCCAAGATCATCCAAAGTTCACCTAATACATTTCCCTTGTCTTCAAATCCTTCCGAACAATTCCCTTGCATTGCAGAAGGGTTAGATTGGATTAAAAATAAGCTTTTTCTAGTTTCGTGAATGCTCTTTAAAAAAAAAGGAAGAAAAGAAAAAGAACATTTGAAACTACACCAAGACCAAGAACTCATTGCAAATACCCATGATTACCAGTTGGGAATCTGTAATTCCAAACATTCAGTTGTGTGGCTATGGCCATTTGCTATAGACCTCAGGGATAGCCTACACATTTTGGCAATGCAAGATCTTGATACTAGGTAGAATCTAACAAGTTGAACTCATAGAAACAAAGAGTAGAACAATGTTGTCAGGGGCTGAGATTGGGTAAAACAGAGAGTTGTTTGTCAAAGGCACAAAATTTTAGTTGAAAGATAAAAAGTTGTGGAGATTTGATGTATAGCATGGTGACTACAGTTAATAATACTGAATTGCAAACAAGTATTACTCTTAAGATTTGGAAATCATTTTTAAACAGCAGTCATATAATGTGTCAGGCTTGCTAAAAGAATTGTAAGTATATTAAATTTGTTCACTAAAAGTCAGTGAGACTAACTCATCTGGCTATTTATCATAAACCAGTTGTGCTTTAACCAAATCAGTCAAGACATGGAAGCTTCTCAGAACTCATGTGTCTTCAGTCGCCAAGTCTTTAGGTCCAGACAGGTACAGTGAAGGCTTGGTACATAACCTTTTTGACAATCCAACTGTACTTTTTCTCTTTACTATTTTGGAGCCAGTACACCTGGGGTAAGCTGTTCCAAGCAAGGTGCATGGGCATATCAAACCCTCACCTTTCTCCTCACTTACAGTTTAGGGGGAAGAACGTGTTCAGGCTTCCCATTGCTACATTTCAGAATTTTATTGGTGTGGGAGGCTTCCCAAATGAGTATTTCAAGTGACAGATGATTTTGTTGTGCCCCTTCTCCACAGCATCAATATCCACTATTCTATGGAGGGTTAACTAGAGTAAGCACCCTGCAGTCACTGGTTATGAATTGTAAATGTGTGACAATTATGGCTCTTAAGGCACAAAACATACTTTTTATAGTGATTTGTAGGGCCCATTTTTATTGAGAATGAGCTTAACTTTGCCAGATTCATTAGCTACTTGAGATACACTGGTCAGATCCTTTGTGTGTTTACACATTAGGCTTTCTTAATCAGAGAAATAAGCTTACATAATTTCTTTTAAATTACGTGTAGTAGGGAAGGAGGTAGGCAACACAGGAAGGTTTGTGAGAAAAAAAACTACAAAGTAGAAATGCCAAGAGCGGATTCACATTAAAAAATATTTAATGAGCAATAAAATGCTTCTGTAGCGATTCCAAGGGATGCGCAGCGTGGTCCGGGGAAGAAGCAGTGTGTGCCAGTAATTCCTCTTGAGAATGGTACAATTTAGAGAGTCCAATTACTTTCTGCTGCTCAGGTCCCCTTGCCTGATTCTTTTCTCTTTTCTTTTTTTCCCTCTTTGGAGTTAGGAACAGTAAACTGATATTGATATATTTTCTAGCAAAGATAATTTTAAGGGCTGAGTGTTACGTCATCATCTGCAGAAAGAATCGAAGGAGAAGCTCTGTGCATGACAAACTGAAAGATATTTTTCCTGTGAAAGGAGTATCATATACATAAGAGCAGAAAAAGCAGAAACTATAAGCACATTCCTTCAGGAAATCCCTCAAGTTTTTTTAAATTTTCATATATCCATCAAATTAATGAAGTATTTGAGTATGTGTCTGTATGTATGTGTGTATTATATTTAATGATGTGATTTTTATAGCACTTATAAAGTTATACATAGAATTCTATGAATTACATACTATACAAATGAGGTGATATTTATATTAATAAGTTAATGTCATTGGCATTTACTCAATAAACTTTCATTGTGCCAGGCGTGCCCACTGGGTTTGGAGATTCAATGATAAAACCAACCCTTCATCTCCTGGAACCTGCATTCTAATTGGATTGTGAGTTGTTAATTAAAAAATGACCCAAATTCTTGTGTAATTAATAATCGTTCAATAAAGGAGAGGTACATGGCATTATGAAAGCATGTAACAAGGTGGGTGAACTGGCCTGTTTCCTGGCTTCCATAATAAGTCACATCAAATGGGCCCTTCAACTTCTGTTAGGGCATTAGTGGTTCAGCCTAATACTTCAGAGTGGTCAAGGCATGAGAACAACACGGCTCTCCATTTCATCCATATTCAGGTGCTCTTAGGACCATCCCACATAAAAAAGAAAGCTGAGGCACTGAACAAAACTGTATACATTGTCTCTGAGCTCTTGTGGATGATGTCCTTCAGCTCAGTTCCACCATTCCCAACTTCCCTTCTTGTGATGGTTAATTTCATGTGCTAACATGGCTAGGCTTTGTGTCCAGTTGCTTGGTCAAACACTAATCTAGATGTTGCTATGAGGGCATTTCTTAGCGGTGACTGAACAATTACAATCGTTTAACCTGAAACAAAGCAGATCACCTCCGTAATCTGGGTGGGCCTCATCCAATCCGTTGAAGGTCTTCAGAGCACAAACTAAGGTTTCCCAGAGAAGGAGGAATTCACTCTCAAAATCATAACATAAGAAATCCTTCCTGAATTCCCATCCTGATGGTCTGTCTGATGAACTTTAGATTCAAGACTGCAACATAAACCCCTATCTGAATCTCTAGGCTGCCATGCTGCCCTACAGATTTTGGACTGCCAGTCTCCATAATCATGTGATTCAATTCCTTAAAATAAATCTCCCTCTCTCTGTATATTCCCAATGGGTTCTGTTTCTTTGGAGAACCCTTACTGATATTCTCATAAACTACAATATAAATTACCTGCAGTTGGTTTCCATAAAGCGGAGACTGAGATAAAGCTTTATGTGCAAATGATCTATTGAGGAGGTACTTTAAGGAGAAATCGGTCAGGGAGGAGGCGGGGGGATAGAAGAGGGAAGGGAGGAATCCCATTCCAGCAAGGGAGCAATTTCAGATAAAGGCCTATTCTTGAGCTGATTTTATGAGGGGCTCTGGAGAGTAAATTATACCCTAGAGTTGGTGCTACCTTGAGGAAAGGTAGCTGACCTTTTATGTTCTGCAGCAATCAGTCATTGGGTAAGTGTTGGCGGGGTCCTGTATACTCCTAGGTAGTGCTGACTTTCTGTGCTGCTGGTACAAGTTGTTGGAAGCAAAGTACAAAGACTCTGAAGGTTGAGTGTATAAAATACTAAGCTGGATCTTCAGGGATGTGGATGGAGCATGGACAGTCCCAATCTATAGACAGTTAATAAATTTGGTTGAGTTGGCCTAAGCCATGCTATGTGCCAACTACTTTAACATGCAGTGCTAAATCATATGATGATAGATTAAACATAGAATTTAATATGACTATATATCTCTTACACAGGAAATAAATATTCCTCCGTTTCCTACTTCTGAAGAGCAAGAAAAGAATTGTAGGTTAACTGTCATCACCATAGTCAGACAATAGTTTCACCCTGCTATGTTCCCAGCATAGTGCTGGATACTGAGGAACATACACAGAAGTATTAAGACCTTTTCCCTGCTCCCTAGAAGTTCAGAAATTCACGTAGGAAAATCATATAAGGGTTTTTTTAGTATCTGAATGAACTTTCAGCCTCTTCCTTGTTTGTGATATGGGAATAATAGTGATATCTGTCTCATCTGACTGATATGATAATTAAACGCATTCAAAATGGTTAGCACAGAGAAAAGCACATAAATGAAAATTATTTCTACCTTTTATTCTTTTTCCAGACTATAAGCTGCATGAAAGCAGAGATCTTGCTTTCCAGGCTACTTGCCCCCAGCCACCGCCAGAGTCTAGCACAGTCCCTAACTTGTAACAGGCATTTCATACGTATTTCAATGAATAGGAGATGTGAACTAACGAATTTTCATCTCTTTTGTGTCTCTTCTAACGTCGTAACTTATTTTTAAACATAGGATTCTCAAGGGCAAAGAATTAATGCTAGTTATAAGTTATGTACAGTTGGCACTTAATGTTAAGTAATAATATTTGAGTCAATTTGATATATTTTTTGTTCTTCAGGGAGGTACCCATTGTTTATTAGCCTTTAGGGAGATGTCTTAATTGTAAGGGAAAATAGAAGACATATGGAGTGCAGGTATTCGCTGAGCTGTTCCGTGAAATACATTACTGAAATGTTGCCAAACACTAAAGTTCTATTCAGAATTGTTAATCAGTCTGCATATTCTTGTCTCATCTTCAAAGTTACTAACTGCATATCATCATCTATTTCTTATGATTGTTCAAAGTATAGCTAATTAAATTGTCCTTCTCTACCTGAAATGTGCTCCTTTCTTGACAAGCTAAAGCTGTACCCAGGTAAGGGGGCTGCTTATATATTCATTCACTGATTTACTTTTCAAATTTCTATGCCCCCATTGTGCTGGGCACAGTGATATACTTTGAAAATGAAAAGGTGAATAAAAGTGCCTCTCCTCAGGTGATTCAGACATTGGTAGGGGATCATATTATTTTTCAAATTTTCTATTGTGGCACATAGTAACAATAAATTTGGTGAACAAATCTTAAATGTATAACGTGTAACCACCACCTATATTTTTTTAAAAAAGTATTCCAGAAGGCTCCTACCTGCTCCTTCTCAGTCAATAATTCCCCACCAAGCAAGACCTACCACTCTGACTTCTAGCACCTCGGATTAGATTTACTTGCAAAGAGACATTTAAAGAATCGTTTTGATACTATTTTGAAAGTACGAAACAAAGATGGGTCCAAGGAGATGTTAGATCATAGTGAAGCAAAAGAGATCCCAGGAAGGCGAAGAATGTAAATCTTCATAGAGAAATGACATTTCAATTATGTGTAGAATAATATGCACAATTTAGGCAATGAGAAATGTGAGGGAGAGGGACTTCAGTGCACCAAAAGTGGCATGCACTGAGAGCATTTTTTTGTTCAGTAGGTGGCAGGTAGATCACTTTGCTAAACAGTGGGTCAGTGGGAGGGGAGACGTGGGATATCAGCGAGAAAGATTAATTGGCATCAGATATAAGACTTTTTGTAACGTGTTGGGAGTTTTTCATGTCATAAGCAACAGGAGGCTAGGATTGGTCTAATTTGTGAGTGAAGAGATTTGGAAAGGAATAATGTGAAGAAAACTAACAGAGTGCAGAGGCCACATTTCCCACTGAAGAAGAAAGTGATAACAGAATCATAATGCCAAAATGGTAACTCCGCTGTCTCTTTCTAAGTAGTGGGTTTCCAGGTCTTAAAATTCTAATTGCACAGGGGTACTATAGGAAGCATTAGAGTCTTTGTAACGGAAAATGCTCACATGTTTAAATGAATTGGGAAGTATACAGTTGTCTGACATGGGGAGATCAAAGGATGACGGGCTGGCTTTATGCGCTTTCATGAGCGTGTGCTCACACTCAACACGATAGGGACTAATGGGGTGTCTCTTTTAAATGTCCCTCAGTTTTTTTGGCTAATTTGGAAAGGAGAAGGTAGAGAAGATACTGGTATAATGATGCAATCCTTTCCATGAGGTGAATAACCTGATATAATGACTATTATGCTTTCTTTCTTCCCTAAATCACCTCAATCTTTTTTTTCCTATGTGATACAATGGTCTTAGGACCAGGACTGCAACCATAAGTGCTGGAAGCAGGGATGATTCCTAAGCAAAAAAACCGCAACTATGTTTTCAAACCTTATGTCAGCATTTCTAAGGCCCTGATGAGAAAGGGTTGTGCCTTCACCCCATCTGCCAAAATTGGGTCTCAGAGTGAATGCAGCTATAATGACTGGTGGTAAAAAAAAATAATAATAAATAAAAATAGCCAACTGGTTCTGCTAGTTGCTTACCCTGTCTGAATGCGAGTGGACGGAGGAGGAGGTACTTGCTAGACTAGTGAAAATGTGTGGGTATTAATGGAGAAAAGAAGGAATAGTAGCTGAGGGTAAAGAAGTGAATACATTAGTTATGAATTGATGGAAATCCAATCTTCACACCTCAAAAGAGGCTAGAGCAAGAGATTGTATTTTCTCCTAGCTCAATTCTACCAGATGCATGAAAGGGTAAAGCTACATGTTTGCCAAGCCCACCCTGCTTTGGGACCTGAGAGGAAGAAATGGAAGTCTGAAAACCTGAATGACCCCACTCTGGGAGATATTTTCATGCCATATGATGAACTGGACGAATTATTAATGACAGAGTGGGATTCTAATAATGGGGCAGTCTCTTTTGAGTTATATATCCTTTTGATGTAAGAGATTCACGTTTGAAGACCAAGGGCTGACCATGATTTTGTGAAATTTATACTTGGTCTCTGTCCCTGTTTCCTGGCATGCAACTCCTAAAATCCTTAGAATCTCCGAAGTGATGTCTTTTTGCTTGCTACTGAGTTGACTGATGGCTGGCAGCCTGTTGGTAGCTTCAGGATGGGGCTGGTCACCAGAAAGATGAAGACAGAATTAGAGGGTTGGGACTTTCACCCCCACCTCCTCAACCTCTAGGGAGGAGACAGGACCTGAAGGTTGAATTGATCACCAATGGCCAATGGGATTAATCCGTCATGCCTATGTAATGAAGCCTCCATAAAAACCCAAAAGACAGGGTTCAAGGAGCTTCTGGATAGCAAAATACTTGGAGATCCTGGAGGATGTTGCACCTGGAGAGGGCATGGGACCTTCTTACCCCTTTCCATATGCCTTGCCCTATGCATCTCTTCACCTGTATCATTTGTAATATTCGTTGTAATAAACCAGGAAAGGTATTTCCTTCGATTCTGTGAGCCCTCCTAGCAAATTAATTGAACCCAAGGATGGATTTATAGGAACTCCAATTTGTAGCCAGTAGGTCAGAAGCTCAGGCTTGTGATTGGCATCAGCAGTCAGGAGGCAGTCTTGTGAGACGAAGCCCTCAACCTTTGGGATCTGATGCTGTCTCCAGGTAATCACTGTCAGAATTGTATTGAATTAGAGGATACCCAGCTGGTGTCCACTGCAAAACTGATTGCTTGCTGGTATGTAGGGAAAAAGAAACACACACATTTGGTCACAAAGATTTTTGTGGGATGAAAGTGGAGGAAAACTTCTTAAATACACAACAGTCAAACACAGTAGGTTTCTATAAATTAAGAGTGCCTTTAATATATACATTGGGATCTTGGGAGAGGGAATATTGTATATTTTCTTTTGTTTTTATATTTGAGTAAATTTTTTTTCTTTTAGCTTTATAGCATCTTGTGGTGTGGACGGTGCTCTACAGTACACTTTGTGAAATGTTGTTATACAGTGAAAACATGAAAAACAGCCTATATGAAAGTTCACCTCCATCATGTAGATTTATAAACTGAACAGGTTAAGCTAGATCCACATCATTCTGAAATATACGTTATTTCCGTAAAAGTAATCAAATCATCTGTTAACTCAGAGGTTTTAATCCTGGGCCCTGGATCCCAAGAATCTTCAAAGGTAGTAAGTGTTGGTCCTCAGCAATAAAAGATAGAGAATCCCTAACCCAATGAAAATATTTAGGAATGTGCAAGTAACATTTTTCTTCAAACTTGAAATCCTGCTCTTGAAAATAAGATGTTAAAAGAAGACAGGGCTCTGTGAAAGAGAGCCCCTCTTGTATCACAAGAATGGCTCAAGATGCTAACTCAGGAACAAGCCCGAGTGATAGCTCAGTGGCGCTGAGATTGAAAGCAATGTGAGCATTGTGTGCTGTGAGCATGGACTTGCAGAAAGTTTCCTCTGATTGGGCCAGTTCACAGCCACAGCAGTTTAAGATTCAAGGGTAAATGGTGTTTGAGTCTGGCTAGATGTACTGACTAAAACCGGTGATGAACTCTCCACTTTAAAAACAATGAATATCTGCAAAGGCCGTTCCTCCTGCACGCCCCTCAGACATGGTTATAAGTAAAGAGCTTAAGACAGAGCGTCCATGCTGAGCCTGGTTTGGTTTCATTTTTCTGTTCTAAATTGAGCATTTTTTTTTTCTGGTGTTCAAAGACTACAGATACCCAGGAGAAGAGAGGATATAAGCATAGTACATGCTTCAAATTTTGTAAAATAAGAAGTCTTATTTCTTGTGATTATATCTTGATTATATTGTGATCATTTGACAGCATGGCTGTGTGCCCATCGTTGCTTCTTCATAATTTTTAGTTTATGAGTGTGGAAATGCACAAAAAAATAAAATATTCTCAACAACAGTATACAAAACATCACTTTTATTTTACATTTAGGGTAACAGTAAGGTTACCTTGACAGCTCAGAGTAAATTTTCTTTTTTTTTTTTTTTTTTTTTGAGACGGAGTTTCACTCTTGTTGCCCAGGCTGGAGTGCAATGGTGCGATCTCGGCTCACCACAACCTCTGCCTCCCAGGTTCAAGCGATTCTCCTGCCTCAGCCTCCCAAGTAGCTGGGATTACAGGCATGTGCCACCACCCTGGCTAATTTTGTATTTTTAGTAGAGACGGGGTTTCTCCATGTTGGCCAAGCTGGTCTTGAACTCCCGACCTCAGGTGATCCGCCCACCTCGGCCTCCCAAAGTGCTGGGGTTACAGGCGTGAGCCACCGCACCCAGCTGGACGCAGAGTAAATTTTCAATGTTTTTACATTTCAGTATGGCCAGATTTTAGGAATAAAGTTTAGAAAATGATGTTTTTGGAGGTTTATCTTGTATTATCGTTTTTTTTTTTTTTTGCCTGAAAATTGATAAAATCAGTTTGCTTTCAGCCACAAACCTCCAAAATCATACTGTTTCTAAGAATCTTATCTTACAGCAAATGAAAATCTTCTGCCACAAATGTTTAATTTATGTCATACTGAAAATTACCTCAAAATTAGGAATACCAAGCAAGCTGCATTTATCTCAGTTTTCTTTTAAATTAGATGAAGTTTTGAAAATCTTCCATGAGCTCAGTATGCCTGTGGCCATTTGTTAATCATCAACTTAATTTGTGATGATTATTTTATGTTCATGTATCATTTTTATGCCTTATAGAAGAGAGAACACACTCATGTCCCTTAATGCACAGGCTCTTTACAGCACACCCGTGTGATTAGTACACACCAGAGTACTTCTTTACAGAGAAACCGCAGCTCAGAAAAGATGTCCTGTCCAGTGTCACCCAGTGACCAGAATCCTCACCCAATTTCATGAAGAACTAAATACAGAATCTATTTAGAAAATTAATTAAATCAGTACATTTTAATGCTAGAAAGAAGTCCAAATTTCATCTGGTATTATCAAATGTAAATGAGATGACAAAGGCTCAGAGATGTCCAGTCATTTTCTCAGCGCTATCCCCTCAACCCCATCCCCATCCCACTGCCTTAACTTCTTAGAAGCAGAATTGATACTCCAGTTTTAGATTTCTGACATGTGGCTTCCATATTCTTTCTCCCTCTAAGGAGGGACTTTACCACCTTCATATCTGCAGCTTTATTTATTTATTTTTCTCATTCACAAGAAATTTTAATATAGAGGTTTAGATTATCTAGGATAATAAAGAATACTACTGACCACTAAATCCAATCCAGTGTATTTTCTGGGTAGGTGAATAAAACCCTGTGTAGGTATGTAACTTTCCAGCATGAACAAGCCATATCCTAAAAGGTATAGCAGATTTCCTGTCATGATCTTAGTTGCTGAATTTACTTTCAAATCTAAACTCAGATGTTTATAATTGGCAATTCATGCAGCTCTCTTGTTCCATTCCAGCTCTACTGAAATGAGCACCAGCAGATACTATTTGCAGTAGATATTCTCAGAACCAGAAGAAAAATAAATGTTAGTGAATAACAGAATTAAGATTCATTATTCTAGTATATCCTGACAGTATTGAATATGACTGATTGCACAGTATAGAGAAGTAGTTTTGTTATATTCATCATTGTGGGCTTTGAAGAGCTAGAATAAGAAAATGGATTTCAGCGTGAACTCCCGTCCTATGTTATATAAATCTCCAGGTTAAATATGTTGAACATTTTTGTGAACCATGAAGTACATGCAAAATAGATGCTTTGAAAATATATAATTTTATGTATACAGTTACACACACATATGCACATACACATTTAGTATGTGTGTGGCATTTAATTCCTATCTGTATACAATAGCATGGTTCAAAGTACCTTTTCTGTTGAAAGCACTGAAGCTTGATTTCCAACACCTTGCTATCTTATCTTCCTTCCCTTCAATCTCTCAGCTAATAGGATTTCTATAAACCAGCACAGCAGTGGCCTTGGTAGCTCAGCAGATTAGCCGGTGAGCTTTCATCCTTGGAACCTAGTTCAAATTCAGTCCTGACCAAGATGTCTAATAATCCTCCACGGACAGATTGCTCTCAAAAGGGCATGAAGCCTAGTTTATCTCTGAACCTGACGTGGAGCTCTGTTTTTTGAATCCTTCCTAAAACCTGAGGTTTCATTCACGCAACTGAGAAAGAAGATGAAATATAGGCATTTGCTTTTAGGTTATAGACTAGTTTTTCTTCTGCAAAGAATTCAAGATATCCCCAGGAAAAAAAAAAAATCCTTGCTTCTCTCCACAACCATCAATATTCTAGAAACGGCCAAAATTAATGCATTATTTTTAATCTCTTTACAACCCCTTTACCACAAGGATCTGTTAGTAGTTTTCACTGCCTCTTCATACCATTTTAACTATACTATTGCACATGGAAATACTAGAGTGATATTATTATGTTACTCCTTTAATAAGACCCTACAATGATGATGCTTTGTTGTTTGTTCTGCATTATATCCAAGCATAGCTGAATAGCAAGTTGCTACGTAATAAATTTTTTTCCTTCTCATCATGGTCAACATTTTAGCTGGGGAGAAAAACGTATCGTCCATAAACACCACGCTTCTCTGGTCTCTGAGCATTTGATACTGATACAGGTCCCATATCATTCCTTCCCAACTGCTTGAATGCCTTTAGTATTCTTTTTCAGTCGTACCTATTCTTTAAAAATTACTGGCTTCATCTCTTCTGTAAATGTGTTTCTGCCATATCGGTTCACAAAATCTCAAACTTTTATAAGTTATATCAGAAAGAATACTACATTGGAGTCAGGTAACCAGCCTTCTATTTATTTCTATTTCATCAATTAGCTGTGTGATCTATATCAAAACATTGAGGGTGAAGACGATGATGACAATGATAATGTGATTAAAAAAAAACTGTAGTTATCTGCTAGATCCTAAGTCTTGTGCTGGGTGCTTTATCCAAAATGTATTTCAGCATTTCACTGTGAGTATATAACTCTAATATTCAATCCCATAAATAGCTTACATGTAAGACACACCAACTTTTTATAGAAAAGATTGTGAAGAACTTTAAAGCGATTTGCCCAGGTAGTAGTATAAT
Source organism: Nomascus leucogenys (assembly GCF_006542625.1). NCBI lineage: Eukaryota > Metazoa > Chordata > Mammalia > Primates > Hylobatidae > Nomascus > Nomascus leucogenys. The sequence continues at coordinate 12,856,709 of NC_044382.1, read as the reverse complement.
CTGGAATTCAGTTCAATTCAGGCTGGTTATTTGTGTAACTTCTAATAATGACTCTGTTGATTCTCTCCTTTTAATGTAGCTGAGCTTCACCTATCGAAGGAGAGGATCTCAGTGTGTACTCATGAAGTTCTTCCAGATGGAGAAGTGCAATAATTTTATAAATTCTTATTTCAATTGCGCTGTGCATTTTTCTCTGAGTATTTGTCAAACACTCAAACAATATATATATATAAAAAGAACATTTATATATGTATATATAATTTTTATTTATACTTTATGTATATAACTTACACCTTTAAAAAACATATATATATATAATTTATATTGCACAATCAATATTGGGAATTCAATTCCATGTTTTTTTGTAGACAAAACAAATTTTTAAAAGCATAAACTATAGTCATTTATTTGCCCTAAAAGTAGAAATAAAGCAGTCCAAATCCTGCTTCACTGAAACCCCTCCAAGTGTTCAAATCCTCCCTATCGTGAAGAGTAGGTTACTGCATTGAGAAATTTTCTGTAAACTAGTAGTAAAGAGATATTTGAATAATATTCGAATATTGTTTATGTTCTGCACAATCCCAGTATGAACTTTCAAACATTTTAAAATAGGAAAAGATTAAAAATGACATATAATTTGAAGAAATTATTGTCTATTTTTGCTAATTGTAAGCAGATTTATTTAGAGTGAATAATACCTAGGAAATGGTTATAACATTTTATTCCCCAAAAATGATGGAGGAGCTAGGAAGGCTAGAAAATTTTCCATTAGCAGTGAACTGAGTCTGCAAATCTCTTTTCACAAATACTTAAAAAAATAAACAGCTAAGTGTTGAGAAATTTTAATCTTCAAATAAATCTCAACACTTTTATGCAGTCTTCCTACATTAATAGACATTGAGTTGTAATGATCATATCAGTTTCTGTTCACAAATTGTAATAATGAAATATGTCCTTTCATATTTCTTTTCATTTGATCCACTTGGATAATACAGAAGAACTAGTTCAATTTTTAGAAATTGCCCAGTCACTTATTCTTACATTTTTCTGATGCCGAATCAAATGTGAATGGTTGATTGGTCTGCGGTTGATTGTGATTAATGTATCAGACAAGAAAATATTTAATGGTTGATCCAGCTGCTTAGAAATAATATGTTAAGTCTCTACCTTAGCTTCAAAAAAAACTAGGGTAAACTTTTCGCTTAAAAAAGCAGTTCTCTGTGTATCAGTATTATCATTACTAATTTAATCAAGTTTGGTCAAGCACTATGGCATAATAATTTTAGAATCACTCAGAATTAGGTTTAAGTTTTGGCTTTACTATTTTATTTACTGGGCGTTGAACAAATTTCTTCATACATATGTATACATATATATGTGTGTCTCCATTTTCTTATTTTAAAATTTAAACAGTAAACATTACTTTTCCTAATAGAGTTGTTATAAGGATTAAATGAGATCCTTCACGTGAATTTATCAGAGTATCTCACATATAATACATGTTTAATAAATGTACATATTCAATTAATGTGTGGCAACTTAAGCATAGTTAATGTGGTCTTAATGGCATAGTTAAGGTAAATGTCAATACTTTCAAGTAAGAATAAGAAATAGTTGGGTGAGGAGATAATTATGTAAGATCGTTTTAGTTTCACACATTTTTGTTTCTAGGGCTTTAATCTATATTTAAAAATTTAGTCAGGGACTGCATGAATTCTAGGATTCAGGGTATATTTTCTTCTATTTTATTAGAGCCTATTGTATATAGTTAATGCCTTTATCCATTTATCTTTTATGCTAAAAGGACTATGAGGTTAAATAAAGATGGTTATAGATACAATAACTGTGAACTTACCCATATCTGCAGACCTAGAATCTGAGATTAGGTTTTCTAGTTTCTGTCTAAATAGTTCTATCCAACAGCATGGCTATCAGGCTACAGAAGAGAAACTTTAAACTCCCTAATCTAGCAATGATTGTTCTTAGCATACCTGATTCATTCATTCATTCATTCATTTTAAAGCAGATTTTATTATTTACCATGTGGCCAGAATTCTGCTAAGTGAAAGTTATATCATCATAAGTAAAAAATGTCCCTTACAGGCCAGGCACCATGGCTCACGCCTGTAATCCCAGCACTTTGGGAGGCTGAGGCAGGTGGGTAACATGAGATCAGGAGTTCAAGACCAGCCCGGCCAATATGGTGAAACCCCATCTCTACTAAAAATACAAAATTTAGCAGAGCATGGTGGCAGGCACTTGTAATCCCAGCTACTTGGAAGGCTGAGGCAGAAGAATCACTTGAACCTGGGAGGCAGAGGTTGCAGTGAGCCGAGATCTCACACCACTGCACTCCAGCCTGGGAGACAAGAGCGAAACTCCGTCAAAAAAAAAAAAAAAAAAAAAGTTCCTTACATCTGTAGATCTGATACTCTAGCACAGGGCTGGCAAACAGACCATGGGCAAAATATGTCTGGCCCATTACCAGCATTTGTAAATAAAGTTTTACTGGACTACAGATTCACTAATTCATTTACATATTGTCTGTCACAGGTTTTACGCTGGGATAGGAAAATTGAGTAGTTGCAACAGAGGCCTTAGAACCCACAGGACATAAAATATTTACTACCTGTCCTTTTGCCAAAAATGATTGCCAACCCTTAGTCTAGAGGAGAAAGGTATTGCATAAGTAAATCAAATACATAATTAATTTTAACAAAGTTGTGATAGGTGCTATTAAAGCAAATAATAGGGTGAACCTAATTTGAATGGTGTGGTCAGGCTACAGCTACATTTATTTTTATCTACACAATCAGTTGTGGTCTAACCCAGGGGTCCCCAACCCCTGGGCCGCCGACCAGTACTGGTGGTCCATGGCCTGTTATAAATTAGGCCGCACAGCAGGAGGTGAGCAGCAGGCTAGCCAGCGTTACCACCTAAGCTCCACTGCCTGTCAGATCAGTGCATTTGATTCTCACAGAAGCACAATCCCTGTTGTGAACTGCACATACAAGGGATCTAGGGTGCATCCTCCTTATGAGAATCTAATGCCTGATGATCTGTCACTGTCTCCCATCATCCCCAGATGGAACTGTCTAGTTACAGGAAAACAAGCTCACGGTTCCCACTGATTTCTACATTATGGTGAGTTGTGAAATTATTTCATTATATATTACAATGTAATAATAATAGAAATAAAGTACACAATAAATGTATGTGTTTCAATCATCCTGAAACCATCCCCTCCCCAGTTCTGTGGAAAAACTCTCTTCAATGAAACCAGTCCCTGATGCCAAAAAGGTTGAGGACCGCTGGTCTAGCCAACCCTCCAAGACACCTGTCTTCCTTGTGGTGGTTCTGTGATACACTTAGGTCTTCAGGCTCCACCATCTCAACAAGCTCATTGTGAAAAATGAAGAAAGTCAGCAGAATCACGTGGGTAGTTTTGACTGCCCCAGCTTGGAAGTGACACTTGCCATTTCTTTTTGTCACTGGCCAGAATGAGTCACATAGCCCAGTGTAACACCAAGGAAGCTGGGATGTATCTCCCTTACATCCTAAGATATAACTCCCTTATGCCTAAGATGGAGCAGAAGACCAGCAATTGTTGAGCACAAATAATAATTGTCAAGTCAGGCAAAGCCCTTTTGAGAAAGTTACATGTACTATAATCTGAAACCTGAAAATAAAGAATGAGTCTGGCAGTTAAAAAGCAGGCAGTACCATCATCAGACACAGGAAGCAGGATGTGAGAAGGGAGAGGAAAACCAGATGTGAGGCCTCGGTGTGTTCCAAGAACCGAAGAAGACCATCGAGTATGGGGAAAGTGGAAAAAGCAATTGGAGAAGAATTCGGGAACAAGGTCCGGAAGGGCCTCGTAAGCCATATGCAAGTTTCAATATTATTTCATGGGCAGTCAGTGGAAGTTTTAAACACAAGAAACCATCTCATTTTTGTTACAAAAGAACCACCTTTCCTTGTTCTTCTTCATTTTTTTTTTTTTTTTCAGACTGAATCTCACTTTGTCGCCCAGGCTGGAGTGCAGTGGCTCAATCTCGGCTCACTGCAACCTCTGTCTCCCGGGTTCAAGTGATTCTCCTGCTTCAGCCTCCTGAGCAGCTGGGATTACGGGCGTGCGCCGCTACGCCCGTCTAATTTTTGTATTTTCAGTAGAGACAGGGTTTCACCATATTGGTCAGGCTGGTCTCGAACTCCTGACCTTGTGATCCACCTGCCTCAGCCTCCCAAAGTGCTGGGATTAGAGGTGTGAGCCACCACGCCTGGCCAGAACCATGTTACCTTCTAAACAGACAATGGATTGGAGAATTTGTCTGTGTCAGGCAAATCCAGATGAAATTCTGTTTTATTGTGGTTTTTTGTCCTGGGCATCTCATTTATAGATACTAAAAAATTTAAATATTTTGCCAATGAAGATCATAAAACAAATATAAGAATTAATCATTTTTCTCTTACTTAGAGATTAAGGCATACACATATACTGAAAAGTTATTTGCTTGAGAAATGTGACCTAATACCTGCTACAAATCCCCCAAACCTGCCCCTGTTCATATAGATTATGCACCAGCAGGAGACGGAGATTAACGATGAAGAGCCTTATCAGGATCCTCTTTGTTTTCCTTGCTATATAAAATGTAGCTATGAAACCACTCCATACTGAAAGCCTGTGTTTGTTCGCCCATCTTCCTTCCCTTTCTTTTTTCAGGTGCCAGTTTTTATAAGTTAAAGAGATGGATTTTTATGAAACAGAAAATATCTTTTTTTTTTTTTGCTTGACTCTTGGGTATAAATTTTGTAAATACTAGAAAATAAATCATGAAGCACTGAATAATATACGTGTTGTTATAAATTTAATTTTGATGTTTTCATGACTAGCTAAACAACATAATTCATTCACAGTGTAATCACACCTTTTACAACAATTCTTCTATACATACATCAGGTTAATTATAGTCTGTGTATCTGACAAGAATTTTATGACAGTCGAAAACAGTTTTCATTTCTCTTTATAAGTAGGTGATATCTTTTCTTCTTTTGGGCTCGTTTTATCAGTTGTATTCAGCATGAACTGTTGAGAAAGGACTCTCTAAAATCCACAGTTCAAGTTTTCGAGGTTGCCAAGTTTCTAAATGCAATTCCATGAGTAGTTCTTTTTCCAATTAAAGTTAACCCTGAGTTTTACACCACTTCTCATCTTCCTCTAAGTACTTTCTAAAAGGAGCCAAGTTAAGAACCAGCTCCTTTTCCAACCATTGCTTCTAAAACAATTGGCCAGGAATGAGAAACAGTTTGCATCTTCTCTTGTCAGTGTAGAATCCCGTAAGCCCTCATGACTCTGACACTCACAAAAATTGCCTCCTTTGGAGGCATCGTGACTTTCAAAAAATAAAGTGCTCACAATTTATAGATACCTTTATGTATCAGAGGGAGGCAATGGGATGCATTCACAGGAACCACCCGTCCCTCCCAAATATCATTTGAGATAGGAAATGGGATGAACACAAATCCATACTTTAAAACTATAAGCTGTGGTTCTACTTGTTCTGTAACAGCATGAAAAATCGCATCTTGAATCAAGAAAGAAAACAAAACAAACTACGTGTCTTTCCAGCACTGCGACATCAAAGTTACTTGCTTGCCAGCTACCCCATAATTACTGTTTGTATCGCTGCATGGATGGGAATCAGCACACTTTTATTTTGATAACACTAAACAATTATACAGTGAATGAAAGCAAATGATACTGGAGAAATTGGTGGGGTTAAAAAGAGCTGCAAGAATTATAATAATTTTGACTTCTTAACATGTGCCAGGCACTGTGCTACACACTTTTTGTGTATTCTCTCTGTCAATCCTGATGAAAACTAAGTAGAGATATTATTCCTTTTTTTACATTAGTTAACTGAATCTTGAGTTAAGCATTTGCTTAATGTTACTGAATTAAATATACACAGCAGCTCTGAAATATAAATCTAGTCATTTTTCTGAAGACTGAATTTTAAATATTCATTTTGCTTAATTTGTACTCTTCTTTTTATAAACAAGAAAATAAAAGAATGTTTTTCATATTCCAAAAAGGCATCAAGTCTATGAGGAAGTTTGGCACAGAGATCAAATAGATTAAAGATAGTTTAATGATCACAGCATAGAGCAGTCCTTCGTGATGTGCCACAAGTCTCTGAGCCACTCAGTAGTTTTTTTCAGTGATGTAGGTGTGTGTTTACATGGCTGTTTATTTTTAAGAAATGCATGGATGTGTGTGTGTATGTGGATGATTAGGAGGAGATAACAAACACCAAGAATGACTGATGATAACATTTAAAACAGTCAACATTCTCTAGGAGATTGTATTTTAATTAAAAAGAAGTCTTTAATTTGGATCCAGAAATAATTATAATAATATTAGTCTGTTCAAAACACAACAAGAAATTCTTTAAGTGTCCTCACATCGTGGTAGGTACTTCGCCTAAATTAAGTAACATAAGCTTTGTGGCTAATCATTATTCACTTTAAAACAAAAGAGATGAAGCTCAAAAAAATTGAATAGCTCATTGGGGTCACAGAGATAATAAGTAGAGAAGACGGGATTTAAAGATAGATTCTGTTGCCACTGTGTGTGTGTGTGTGTGTGTGTGTGTATGTGTGTATGTGTGTGTGTTTGCCTTTGAAACACTGCATTCTACTTGATACCTGGTAAATGACATCATGTGAAAAAAACAGGTTTTAGTTGAAAACTCCATTAGCAGGAGTTTACAAATCGACACAGCTACAAAACCAAATGCATCTGTTCTTTGTATTAATTACAGTATGGTTTCAGAGTAAAGAGAGGGCTGGTCTGCCCTCCTATTCCCTGAAATACTCACAATCACACCTGGAAACCTGGCTTATACCTGGGGCCTCAGACATGAAGAACATTGTTAAATGGCAGCAAGCAAAAGACTGAGACCAAGTTGAGAGAGCCCCCTCTCATGAGGAACAATGAAAGGATGGAAGCCAAGTTTAAGTTGGATAATTTTTTTAAAAAAAGAAAAAAGAAGTGTAGCAATTGGATTAAAAACTATTTTTATATTTGCAAAGAATTCCTTTATGTAAAAATGTCAGATCTTTCAGTTTGACTCTAAAAGGCAGAAATAAGGCTGCATGATAGACACTAGTACAAGCAGTTTTAAACTCAGTGTACAGAAAAAATTAACATGTAACTCTAAAGTCTAATATGGGAAACTTAAGGAATAGGAGCTTTTTCTTTGGGACTAGAACTGCACAGCTTCTGATGTAATTATAACTGCTGTAACCTGTGACCTTCCCATTCGTTTCTGAATAATTCAAATTGCTTTCCAGGTTGGCAACATATTTTGCGTTTCAAAATAGTTAATCCAGGATTTTTATTTGTTTGGAAAAGATGGGAAAGTTGGGAATGATGTCACATTGGTCTTCCATTTTGAAGGAATGTTCTAAAGCTTCTTCCCGTTTTGAGAGCACTGTCACTCCAGGACTTTTGAAAGGTTAGGAAGCAACATGGCAATGATACTAATTCTAGAAATCTTCTCTTATGACTTCCTCACTATCTTTAACCAACAGACCATACCGTTATGGATTTATAAGTAAATTATGTCATGACCTCCATGACCTGACCTATGCTTACTTTATCCAGAAAGATACCCACAGCAAATATATCACAGCTTGAAAGTTCTACCATTCCACGCCTGTCATCTAAAGAAAAGCTTCTATAATCTCTCAACACTCTGTTTCATGGCCTATAACCCTTATTCAGCAATTTATGTTTGGGGACCAGCCTAAATCCCTCCCAGCTATGGTCTCATCTTATTGCCTCTGTTCTTTCACATTATAGTTGAATAGAACTCTGTCTAAAATATAATTTTTCCCTATAGTCCAGGTCTCATGTTTGCCCGTAAAATTGAATAGGGCAGATGACAAGGAATTTTTTCAGGTGGTGTAGAGAAATATATGCATATGTATATATGTCTGCATGTATTCATACCTATAAATACATGCATGTGGGCATGTGTGTGTGTGTGTGTGTGTGTATAGTATGGTGTACTAGGACAAAGGCCATACATAGATGAGTAAACCTGTTACCATGTATATATGTGGAACCCAGTTGTTTGCATATGTGTGAGATGGGTTTTTTGTGTATGTGCTTTTTCTTTTAAAAATTAATTTCTACAGTAAAAAGTTAAATTCTAGTCAGTCTCTCTCTTCAAAGAGACATTTAAGCATTTTCTACTCTAAAGTTCTGTTATTCCTATGCACTTGGTAACTTGCTAATTGTGGCAATTATTTCCAATCATTTATTACTTTAAAGCTATTTAATTAAAGCCATACAATACAACTTTGTGCTGTTTATTAATATTTTCTCCTCCTCAGTTCTCTGGGCAACAAGTTCTTAGATTGGGAGCCGTGGGGTTCATAGGTTGCCATATGATTAATAATGGAGGGCCTGGAATTTGTCATCTGGCAAATATATGATAATCCCCTACCTGTAAAAGATAAATGAAGCACTTCCAAGACTAAATATTTACTTTTTAAAAGAAAAAATAAATATAGTGTATATTCTGGATAAATTTGGATCTAAATGAGTTCAGTGGCTTTTTATTTTATGTTAGGTCAGTTAACTTATTCATTTTCATTCAAACAAATATTAATGAAAAGGCTTTGCTAATGTGTTAAGCCCTCTTCTAGGTGATGTGGATGTGAACACAGCAGTGAACCAAACAAACAAATATGCCTCCTCTTATAAGGTTTGCCTGCTGGTGGGAAGAGACAGAAAAAGTAAAGAGACTAAATAAGTGATGCTTCCTGTTGACCAGAACTACTGCCATCCAATAATTTTCCAAAATGACAAACAAGGAAAAGAGGAGTGGCACCTGATATATATTTCCTTGGCCTTTTAGAAAACATGGGGTTGTTCCTTTGGCCACATACATGCGAATCTACAAGAAGGGTGATATTATAGACATCAGGGGAATGGGGAATGGGTACTGCTCAAAAAGGAATGCCCCACAAATGTTACCATGGCAAAACTGTGTCTGCAGCATGACCCAGCATGTCACTGGCATTGTTGTAAACAAGCAAGTTAAGGGCAAGTTCCTGCCAAGAGAATTAATGTGCGTATTGAGCATGTTAGCCACTCTAGGAGCCAAGATAGCTTCCTGAAACCCATGAAGGAAAATGATCAGAAAAGTAAGCCAAAGAGAAAGGTAGCTGGGTTTAATGGGAAGACCAGCCTGCTCCACCCAGAGAAGCACACATTGTGGGAAGCAATGGAAAGGAGCCAGAGATGCTGAAACCTATTCCCTATGAATTCATAGCATAATAGGTGTTCTTTAAAAAACAAAAAAAAAAAAAAAAAAAAAAAAAACAGTAAAATACCTCTGGACCATAAAAAAATAGTAAATAAAGAAGTGAAATATGTAGTATGATAGTGATGAGCGCCATGGAAAAGGAAGAAAGGAGAGAAAATGCTTGAAAGGATGGAAGGAAGGTTTAATTTTAAGTATGGTGACAAGGAGGCCACACAGAGAAGCCATCTGAGTAAATGCCTAAGGAATTGGAGTGAGCTCTGCCCCTACTTAGAAGAGTGTCCCAAGAAGATGGACAGCCCCTGACGAGGCCTGGAGCAGAGATTATGTGAGATGGTCACAGACAGAAGGCTAAGGTGGCCAGCCCATCTTTCCTCAAACCATCCAAGGGCTCACACAGAATAAAAGCTAAAGTATTTGCAATGGCCTAGAATGACCTACAAGATGTGGCTTATATTCAGGATGGTGGATTGAGAGTAGATTCCAATAGAAACCAGGTGAAAATAGGTTTGCACTTAGAGAGCTATTGTAATAATCAGGTCAGCTATGGTTGTACATTGGATCATGATGGAAATAGTGGACATTGCAAGAAGTATTCAAATTGCATGTACGTTTTGAAGGTAGCAGCAATGGAATTTGGTGATGAAACTTGTGGCACATGAGAAAAGGAGATGTCACATGTGACTTAGGTTTTTGACCTGAATCAATGAACAAATAGATTTGGCACCTACAGTTCAAACAAAAGGATGAAAGCGTGATAAGGAAAATAAAAAAAGAACCACTTGCTGATTGACAAAACCAAAGGCGAGTGATCCAGATGGTTACGTTAGGCAAGTATAGTACAGAGGTGTCTGTGAAACACCTATACAATGAATCTCTTCATGAAACCTCCTTATATGCCAAGCCAACATCAGTTGTCTTCTCAACAACCTACTTGAAAAGCTTCCCATGTGACACACAGGGATCTAGACTTGGGAGTCAGAAAAACCTACATATTATATCAGGTCCCTGACACTCATTAAAGTAGTTTTTCTCTTCTCTAGAAAGAGATGGGATTGTCTTTGCTTTAAGCTAATTAATTAATAACATATATAAATAAACTAAGTTGGTTTCTAGCACACAGTAGATGCTTAATAAATGGCAGCTGCTATCATTGTTGTTATTGTGATAGCTATTATAAATCTTGTCCTTTGGCTGAGATTAAAGACTCTACCTATTGCTTATTTCTCAAGCTCTCTTAAAGAATATTAAAATAACACAGTCTGCTGGGTTTTTATAATTAATATGTAGCTGGTGATAAATTCATCAACTTATTTGTTTTCTTAATGAATAGAAAACTAGAAGGAAAAGGCAATCACAACATAATTTTTCTGGCCTTACGGGTGAAATCTTACCCAATTTAGAATAATCTTATAAAATATGGGAGCCTGGATATTGTGCATGAGTCATAAACACTGCATCCTCTTACAGAACTAATATAGTTCAGTAGATGCTTCAGATGCCTTAGCAGATGCATCATACCAACCTAATCTAGACAAACTGTGCTATCATTAAGTAATTTTATGGAAGTAATTGCCTGTATTAAAAATCTGTCTTCCTCTCCTATTGAAGAGGTTGCCTTCTACTAGGCACAGAAATGTTTTCCTTTCAGCCCAGGCACACCAGTTCCAGGGCTTAGAAAAATGGCCAAGAGATTTCTCCTGAAGCAAGCCTATAGCACATTAGTATTCATATGTTATTTTCTTGTGCCCTTATATGTGCCCCTGGTTCTAGGAAAAGAGAATGCAATTTATTAACTCTTTTCAATATTCATCTCTTTGACTTTTTAAAATATATATCCCCTACACTGGGCTAGGTGTGGGGATTGCTTTTGACAATGAATAAATAGTTTCCTGCCTTCAAGGAGAATACTCTCTAGAGCAGTGCTTTCTAAACTGAAGTCAAGAAAATATCATTTGGGGAGATAAAAATTATGTGCTAAGGAAATAAATTGGATTGTTGAAGCATTAAAAATATGTCCTTGCTGCAAGATTACCCAGAATGTTAATCAGCTACAGGGCATTCTGACTTTTCAAAAGATCTTTCAGTATAAAGCATTAAGCTCATCAAGAAACATTTGTTCAATTAAGAGCTCTAGAATATTATTTGGCAATGAGAAATGCTAGTCTGATGTAATGTTAGCATACATCCAGTAAATTACAACTTCAATATCAAGAACATGATCATTTAGTTCATGAAAAAGTTGATGTAATAAAACTTTTAGAATTACCATGTTGGTACTCAAAGGTCGCTTGAAGCTCATTTAATCACCATGTCTTTCAATCTTTGCTTCTATTCACTATACACTACTTAGGAACCAATTCAAAGAGCTAAGTCTTCACAGTTGTTCTCCTCTCCTACAGGTGGTCATTTGATCTGAAGCTATGTTATAATGGGGATTATGGGACTTATTGGAGTATACTGGCATCATATCTAATAATGGGTGCCATGGCATTTATTGGAGTCTCCTGGCATTATATATGATTACGTATAATGAGGTATGAACACAATACCCTGTACTATTAGGACAGGGACTATGCCTCTGTTTTCTTTGTATGCAATGTTAGATTAAAAGACCCGAATAATTGAACATATTAAAGTACATCCCCCATGTTCACTCAACCAACACACGTTTGTTGTGTTCATTCTAAGAGCTGAGGCACTGTTCTAGGCACTGAGAATATAGCAATGAATAAAACAGACACTACCATCACAGAGCTTACACAACAGTCGGAGACACAGACAATAAATAGGTGAAAATATATGTATTATAATGGCAAAAAAAATGATGATTTTATGTGAAAATAAAATAAGGCACAATAAGAAAATAGAGAATGATTAGTGTGGTTTGGTATGACCTCTCTGGAAGTAAGAATATTTCAGCTGGAAGTAACAATGAATATAGAGACCGAGAAACCAGGGAGAGTGCATGCTGTGTTCAAAGAACAGCAAAGAGGCTAGTCTCAAAAAAAGGGATTGAGGGCCAGGCACAGTGGCTCATGCCTGTAATCCCAGCACTTTGGGAGGCTGAGGCAGGCAGATCATGAGGTCAGGAGTTCAAGACCTGCCTGGCCAACATAGTAAAACCCCGTCTCTACTAAAAATACAAAAAATTAGCTAGGCGTGGTGGCCCACGCCTATAGTTCCAGCTACTCCGGAGTCTGAGGCAGGAGAATCAATTGAACCTGGGAGGCGGAGGCTGCGGTGAGCTGAGATCATACCACTCTACTCCAGCCTCAGCAACAGAGCCAGACTCCATCTCAAAAAAAAAAAAAATGATAGGACAATTTGTCAAATCAGATTTGAAAACACTAAAGATTAACACATAACTTAGGTGCATGCTAAATTTCAAATAAACTCCTTAGAGTTTTTTTTTAATTGTAAAATTCTAGGTAAGTTCATTGAAGTCTACTATTTTATTCTATTCTACCCCTGCTTTGCTGAGGTCCTAATGTTACCAAAATGCCAGGGGTTTGGTCTTGGTCCTGCTATTTGCTGCACAGAAAGCCAATCACTGAGACAATAAGTATTTCCAGGGAAGAAGGCTTTACTTCAATGCTGCAGCTGAGGAGATGGGAGATCAATCTCAAATTCATCTCCCTGACCTACTAAAATTAGGGGTTTATATAGCAGGGAGAAATGTAACCATGTGTGAGAAAACAGGAATTAGGGAGGGGTAAGTAAGAGAAGTTGGTCAGTAGGAAGCATGTGGTCAGTTACACAATCATGATGGGTAAGGGATCGGGCATCTCATTATCCAGATGCAGCGGTCTGGTGAATTTCAGTTCCTTGATACTATTTGGGAGGCATAATGGTTGGTTTCCTGAGAAAGGAACTCAGATAAGACAAATGTGACTTCCTCAAGTTTTAAGACTGGGAAGATTAATTTCTATATTTATTCAAAGGAATCATAAACATCAGTTCTGTGGGACAATTGGGCTAGTTTTACTAAGTGCAGAGTCAGGCTCTCCCCCAAGCACCTGGCAGAAGAAACTTCTCAATATAGTTTGCTTAAATTGTGGCTAACCTTTACCACCACCACCCCCGCCCCCAGCCCACCCTCTACACACACTTCTCTTAATAAGGAAATGAAGACATTAGTGGTTAGATTGTTTAGCTGAGGTTATGTAGCTAGCTGTCACAAATCTGGAAGCAATTTCTAGATCTCCCAGTAAATATCAGTTTTTGTGGTTCATTCAAGAACACTAGGCAATGAATTTAGCAAAGGTGTGTGCCTTTTTTATGTCACCTTATGGCACTTAGTATCGTGTCTTTGAATGCTGTAAGGACCCAGGACATTTTTGGTGAATAAGATTGAGAGAACATAAATCTTAACTGGAATATAAACCTACATACAGAGAGCTAGTCTAAATATCTGTGCCAGCAACCATCTTACTTACAATTAAGGGTCTAAGAAAGCATTGAGAAGTAATGGGGGAAAGGAAAAGCTGGAGATGAATGCAAATGCTTGTGTGGCTTTCCTCCAGGGATCTAAATCAAATCCTCATTGTATAATTTGATTTGGTTACTCATTGTTTCTAATTAGAAATAATCACATTTACATGATTTCCCCCTCCTTTTTAGTTTCTCACCAAAATTGCTTTGCTCAATTATGCCACTTTATGGTTTCATATAATTTGTATCTCTTGACTCAACAGTTCCCCACATAATTTGGAATGTGTTTTATTTTTTTAAGAAGTGAAAGTTTGAGAGCTATTCTCAAACTGATCATGAGACTTAAGTAGCTCCAGTAAGCACAGAAGCATGCTAAAAGCAAACTGAGGAATACTTGAAAGTTCAAAACTAGGATGATGCTTGTTACTAACTATATGTGAAATTAATTAAAGATTTAATTATTTGAGGAAAAATAAATTGGCAGTTTCTACTTTTTGAGTCATTAAAAACATGTCTATTGCTCTAGGGGTTTTGAGTGCATGTGCAAAAAATAGACTATGCCAGCTTTGAAGTTGCAAGTTTTTTTTAATAGAAATTCAACTTAAATATATGCTGCAGTCTTAGCTTTTTATCCCAAATATGCCAACTTATTTTCTTCTCTAAAAACTGTTTATATAAACTTATATTTTCACCAAGATGTTTAAATACTATAAAATGATTTTCCTGTTTTTATAAAATCATGGTATTTAGAGTTGTAAAAGACTTTCAGGCTTGTTTATAAATAATGACACTCAGATTGGCAAGTGTGTTATGACCCATAGTTATATAGCTAGCTAAACACAGAAATAATAGGGAAACAACAGTTCCATAAGACACTGTTTCTTCTGCTACATGATTTTGAAAACTCTAGGAGAAGGGGGACAGGAGAGGAATGACGACAGTGGACATGTTAAAAGCATTTCCTTTGTTCAATCCTCTGTATTTGTGTGTCTGTGTGTAATAAAATCTATGTAATTTATCAGACCACTTTTATTTCCTTCTGTCTTAGTTTTCTTTTCAATAGTCCATCTTTAACCAGTAAAACTTTAACAACATGTCATTGCAACAAATAACCTATTGCACATCTGTTGTATATCAATGTATCTTTTAAGTGCTGGGGCAACAGTGGTATATAATGTGCAACATTTGTATTTTAATGAAAAAGGTATTACAGAAGTAATTCTATCAACAATAACATTTCATAGATAAGTGATGAAGACATTAAAACAAAGTACTGTAATAGAGAGTGGGTTCAGTTCTTGGTGATTTATAAATTGGTGGTTAGTTTGGTATCTCTGGAGAAATAAATTTTTTGTGGGCACCTGGTTTACAAGATCTAGAATCAACCACAGGAAGATTTTGAGAACCAGTCTTCCAAGAAGGAAGTGTAGCAAGTATGTAATGTGGCATTTGACAAGAATGGGCTTTCCATATTGAGGTCCATGAGGTTCCACATGGTGCCCTACAGCTGTAATAAAGATGGGAAGAGAGCTTCTAAGGCAGAGCAGAAGAAGAGAGTGAGATAATGTAGGGTCTCGTAGGCCATGAAAATGTCTCTGGACTTTACTGTGTGTAATTTTAAAAGCCATTGGTCATAATTTTGTTTTTTTTTTTTTTTACCTAGAACATAGAATTCAAAGTTAATGCCTACAGTCCAGGGTGATATCAGATCTAGAACCAAGAGATGATTCATTCTGGTGGGAGAAAGATATACAGGTATTTTTTCTCATAAAAAGATACTAGAAGAATTCTTACTTAGCTCTCTATGCCTAAAACATAATTAGTGACATTTACTTATTTTCAAATTCACGTTTTAAATAATATTAGAAGTAAGACACAGGAAAACATCCTTGTGCTGTCTAACAAAATACTAAGAGTTTTTTCTGTCTGATATTTTTGCAACATTTTTCTCCAAAATATCATTTTTACATAGAGAAAAAGCATCTGTAGTCAATATAAACCCCTAAAAACAGAGATAGTTTGGATGAACAATTATTCAAAATGATGATCTGTATTACTTGGTTTCAGTAATCATCCTCAGAGCAGTTTGGGTTATTTCTAGATCCTTTAAAATAATTTGGTTTCTCTTGAACCATGGGTAAATAGGTTCCATGTATCAAAGGAAAAGATAAGCAACAGAAGGGTAATGTTACCTTACTTTTTGTCTTTCCAAATTTTAAATTAATTTAAATAACCTATAAGTGTAAAATATGATACAACTAATTTTAATTGGAATTTGATATCCCTAGGAATCAAGCATTGCTATTTCCATGCTATTACACATCATCAATCCACTTAAGTGCCTAAGATAGTTTCTTGTGAATTAGAGAGTAAGGATAAAAGCAATACTTAACGTGATATCATGCACGTATTTAGTCTCTTTTCACATTGCTATAAATAATTGTCTGAGACTTGGTAATTTATGAAGAAAAGAGGTTTAATTGACTCACAGTTCTGCAAGCTGTAGAGGATGCATGGCTGGGGAGGTCTTAGGAAACTTACAATCATGGTGGAATATGAAGGGGAATCAGGCACATCTTACATGCCCAGAGAAGGAGGAAGAGAGAGAAGGAAAAGGTGCTACACAGTTTTAAACAACCAGATCTCATGAGAACTCACTTATCAGGAGAACAGCAAGGGGAAGGTCCCACCCATGATCCAATCACCTCCCACCAGGCCCCTTCAACACTAGGGATTACAATTCAACATGAGATTTGGGTGGGGACACATATCTAAACCATATGAATTCATAACAGAGCAAAGCAATTGGATTGTGAAGTTTGAAATCAAAAGCCTGTATTTGAGTCTCAGCTCAAAACCCTTCGACCTTGAGCAAGTTCCTCATCCTCTTTGAGACTGTTTTCCCAATTGTAAAATGCAGATAACAATGCCCATCTCACATGACATGGGTACTATGAGGTTTAAATTATATAATATAAATGAAGTACTTAGTAGACTAGAATATAATGTTTGTATTATACACTCCTGCTGCATAAGGTTAAAATGTCACTATCATTTATTTTAGCATTTGGGATGGAAAACCATATCAAGATATGTGCATCTAGTTTTCCTTTAAACATTTTCTGTTGTCCAGTGATTTTCTTTATCTGCTGCACACGAGCACTCAGATATCTGTGGTTTGACAGTTGAGATGTTTAGAGGATTAGTACATTGAACGGCAGGTTGACTTACATTACAGTTCTCTTCCTGTGTAGCTTTGCCTTCACGTTCTTAAAATACAATATTTCACAGACAAGATTGATGATGACAACGAAGAAGAAAACTGTTTTCTTATTGTCAAGCTGAACAAACATAACTTCAAAATGAAGTTTGGACCGGGATTCTAATTCTTTTATCCTTTCAATGTAAAGAGAGATGTTTTCTTCCAGGATGCAAAAAAGTAAAAATACATTAATCTCCCTAAAGAGAAAAAAACGAAGCGTTTTAACAGTATTATTCTATGTGAATTACTAAATCACATTTATCTACATCTGGAATAGCCAAATCTGAATTGACTGATTACTTTTTAAACTAGCATTTGGTTCTGGGTTTAGAACCTTAACTCCAGGTGTTAAAAGCATCTTCTAATTCTTTGATTCAGGAAGGTAGACTCTACAGAAAAATTTAGTATTAGATGAGTGGTGGAATTCAAAACATTTAGCATTGTTCTTTATTTTGTTTGTTCTCATTTAATTCTTGGATAAAAATGACATTCATTTTAGTCAAAAAGAAACAATTATGCAATAGTATCTAATGAAAACATTTTCCCCCATTCTTGTTTCCCATCTATCCAATTTCCTCGGCCCGTTGGGAACCACTCTTTATTTTATATCCTTTCTGAGAATATTTGGCTACACAAACAATTATCAATATGGATTCTTCATTTTGTCTTCTTTTCTACTCAAAAGATAGGAAGCCACATACAATAACCTTTACTTTGCCTTTTTTTCTTCTTATATATACTGATAATATAAATATTCCATTGATGGGTATTATTTGTTTTCAGTCTCTTGTTATTAAAATATTACTCAAATAGCCATGTACACAGGCCATTTGACACACGTGTACATATATCTCCACTTAAAAATGTGTCTGGAATTTACATGTAATTTTAAAAGCTTTGACTTTAATTTTGTTTATCTTTTTGTTTATATAGACTATAGAATTCAAACTTAATACAATTCAGGGTCATGTCTGATTAAGAATATGTTCATAATAGCACTGTTAGGTCAACTGTTACATGTATTTATAGTATCAATAGCTGTTGTCAAATTGCCTTATACAGAGATTGAATTGACTTACACTCCTACTTGCTGTATGTGAAACTGCCTGTTTCCCCTACAGCCTTCCCAGCATAATTTGATATTGAACATATATTTTAGCTAGTATGAGAAGCAAAAAATATATAATTTTTATTTGTATTTTCATTTATATTATTTATATTTTTAATATTAAGCTTGATCATCTTTGCATATGTTTGAAGCCTTTTTACTTTCCTGCAAATTGAGGGTTCACATTATGCATCCATTTCTGTATTGGGTTATTAATGCTTAGCTTATCAATTTTCTAGACATAGAGTTATGTATTATGGGTATTATCTGTCTGTGTTATGGATTGCAATATATTTTCTTCAGATTTTCACGTGTCTTTTGTTTTTTCGAGATGGGGTCTTGCTCTGTCACCAGGCTGGAGTTCAGTAGCAAGATCTCGGATCACTGCAACCTCTGCCTCCCGGGTTCAGGCAATACTCCTGCCTCAGCCTCTTGAGGAGCAAGGACTACAGGCCCCTGTCACCATGCTTGGCTAATTTTTTTTTATTATTTTTATTTTTAGTAAAGAAGGGGTTTCACCATGTTGGACAGGCTGGTCTTGAAATCCTGACCTCAGGTGATCTGTGCTCCTTGGCCTCCCAAAATGCTGGGATTACTTTATCTTTAAAATTAGAGCATAGGCCGGGTGTGATGGCTCATGCCTGTAACCCTAGCACTTTGGGAGGCCGAGGTGGGCAGATAGCCTGAGCTCAGGAGTTTGAGACCAGCCTGGTCAACATGGTGAAACTCTGTCTCTACTAAGAATACAAAAATTAGCTGGCTATGGTGGTGCATGCCTGTAATCCCAGCTACTTGTGAGGCCTAAGCAGAAAAAATCCCCTGAATCCAGGAAACAGAGATTGCAGTGAGCTGAGATCCTGACACTGCACTCCAGCCTGAGTGACAGAGGGAGACTCTATCTCCCCCCAAAAAAATTATATATATATGTGTGTGTATATATATGCATATATACGTGTGTATATATGTATACATATGTGTGTATATATGTATATATGTGCGTGTATATGTATATATATGTGTATGTATATGTGTATATATGTATATATATGTGTATATATGTATATATGTGTATATATGTATATATGTGTATATATGTATATATGTGTATATATGTATATATGTATACATATATATACACAGAGAGAGAGAAAGAGAAATAAAATTAGTGTATAGTATTTTTGCTTCATTGTGATAGCACCACTAATTAATAATCTATCTTTTCCTCACTGAGTTAGTCTTTTTTTACTATGTTAATTTGTTCTTATTTTGGATTTTCTTTTATATTTAATTTATCCATGATCCAGTAATATACTGAGTTAATTATTAAGGCCTTATCAAAGAGTGTCTGTTTCCTCTCATTTCATTTTTTAAAGTTTACTGGCTATAGTTATTAATTTATTTGTTTATACTTAAAATCATCTTGTTTTATTTTTTAAAATATTTTGATATCTTTATTGAGATCAAGTTAAACTAATAAAGCAACATATGGAGTATTTGCATGTTCATGTGCTGTACTTTGCTAGTGAGAACTCAGTGTGTCTTTATTTGTTCTTTTTTTATAACCTTAAGAAGTGCTTTAAAATGTACTTTAAATACGCTGTGTATCATTATTTCTGATTATTCTTGTGCGTTTCTCTTTGGTTTTTTTCTCTAAATCTTTTATCTTCTGTTTGTTGATATTATTTTTTACCTGTGTGGTTAATTTGCCTGAAAATGTTGATTTATTTGTATTATTTTTGATAATGAATATGGCATTCCCTTGTTTATAGCGTATTTTCATTTGTGTCCTGGGATTTTTAGGTATTCTATCATGTTTTCTATAAATACTGAGAGTTGTACCTACGTCTTTCTTTTTTTTATGCTTCTGTTGCTTAATCTTGTATAATCATCTTGTCTAACATCTCTAGGATATTATAAAGTAACAGTGATACCATGTTTTGAAGTCTTCTCTTGGTTGCTTCTAGAGCTTTCTTTTGAAAAATAACAGCTCTAGCTTTGGGCTGAGATAGATGACATTTTTGTATTATGTTAAGTATAGATCAATCTTGTTTTATTGAATATTTTTATAATTGTTTTTAAATATCAATACCTTTCCGTTTAAATGGATATAATAAAATGCCTTTTTCTCCTAAGACATAGTAATACGAACGTGATTAGTATATTTAATCACGTTGAACTTTCTTTGAATTCCCTAAATAAAACTCATTTTTTCATGATATAGTTCCCTTAATATGTTACTGAATTCCATGTTGCAGAATTTTATTTGCAAATTTTGCATTGCTATGCATAACTGAGATTAGCATCTAATTTTCGCTTTTTGTGTGTTTAATACTTTAGAGCATTATATTCATTTAGTACAAAGGGTTTGAATGTTGTCCTTTTCTTAATGCTCTAAAAATGTTTTTAAATCTTCGCAGTTACCTGCTATTTAATTGTTTGGTAGAATTTCCCTTAAAAACTCTTTGGCAAATGCCACTCTATCAATGGGCATTCTTCTGTGTACGTTTTTTTTTTTCTTTCTCCTCTGAGATCTAGTCTGGTAACTTTAATTTCATAGGAAATAGGGCATATTTTTCCAAAAGCTTCAGAGTATTTACTTGTGATTCTTTTAACAGGCTTTTTCTCTGGTTACTTCTCTCTAAGTTCTTTCGCTTTTTAAATTTTATTCTTTTCTTTTTGTTATTCCTTATAATTACATAAAATTATGACAATAATAATATTATATTACCCCGTATAAGCTTAGCTATTCTATATTTACTCCTAATCAACAGGGTTTTCAAATTGGTTTCTTTTTTCTACTTTTGTAATGTATTAGTTTTTTTTATTTTGGTTTATATTGTTGTTTTTTAATGAAGTTTGAGCCTGATACATAGTTGATTCATTTGTGTCTTTAAAAAAATTTTTTTTTCTTTTTTTGAGATGGAGTGTCACTCTGTCGCCCAGGCTGGAGTACGGTGGCGCGACCTCAGCTCACTGCAACTTCTACCTCCCAGGTTCAAGTGATTCTCCTGCGTCAGCCTCCCGAGTAGCTGGGATCCAGACATAAGCCACCACACCCGGCTATTTTTTTTATTTTTTATTTTTATTTTTTATTTTTTAGACAGAGTTTCACTCTTTTGCCCAGGCTGGAGTGAAGTGGCACGATCTCGGCTCACTACAACCTCCACCTGCCAGGTTCAAGCGATTCTCCTGCCTCAGTTTCCTGAGCAGCTGGGAATACAGGCACATGCCACCACATCTGGCTCTTTTTTTTTTTTTTTTTTTTGGATTTTTAGTAGAAACAGCGTTTCACCATGTTGGCCAGAGCTGGTCTCGAACTTTTGACCTCACCACCTGCCTCGGCCTCCCAAAGTGCTAGGATTACAGGCATCAGCCACTGCTCCTGGTCTATTTTTTGTATTTTTAGTAGAGACAGGGTTTCATCATGTCAGCCAGGCTGGTTTTGAAGTCTTGACCTTTAGTGATCTTCCTGCCTCAGTCTCCCAATTAAAATTTTTATAATTATGCAAGGCAATGAATTTTCCTCATAGCACTTTTATACATAAATAATGTTTACATTATCATTGTTCTCTAGCAATTCTGATTTTTCTTATTGATATGCATGTTTTAAAAAGGACCCTTGTTCATTTACAGAGAATGATTTTTTGTTTCTATCTTCGTTATTGAAATTCTGGTTTATTACACTGAAAACAGACAAAATTTTTCTTGCTTTTTCTGTTTCAGTGCTAATTAAAGTTTTCTCTCCAAATATATGGTCATTTCTTTGGTGAATGTTCCATGAGCACTACTGTGGGAATTCATTTGTATCCTGTATTACCACACCCTACTACTAGTGCATTTCTATTTCTTCTTACATTTTTCTGTAATTATGATGTATGAGTGTTAAGGTTGACATAAGTTATGCATTTTAGCATTATGAGGCACCCTTGCTTGTTTTACATAATATTGCTTTATTTGTAAACATTGTTCTGATATTGAGAGTGCAATCCATGTTTTCTTCTTATTTTGTTTTCCTGTTATAAGTCTGCACATCCTTTTAATTTCATACTCCCCGAAGTACTTTGTTCAGGTGTATCTATTGCACATGGTATAGAGTTAGATTTTGCTTTGTTAATGTGATATGAAAATCTTTGTTTTATACTTGGTAACTTAGACTCTGAAGTTTATAATAGCTATATTCATGTTATCCTAAAAACAAATACAAGATTTCTGAATCAAGGTGTATTAGTATTACTTACAGGAAAAAACACACCAGCGGTTCCTGTGGACCCAATCTTTGTTCCTACTCAAATTGTTCATTATCTTTCCCTTAATCACTCTCTGTTGTTGTTGTTGTTAGTAATGGGCATATAGCTTAAATTCTAATCTGTCATGATCATCCATACATCTGTTTTAAACTTAATTCTGCAGTTAAGATAGTCAGTACCACTAACCTTTTTGCTAGGATTTCTCCAATAGTCTCTTGTTTGGCTAGAGTTCATCTAATAGTTTCCTTTGTTTTTCTAAATAAGGACTCATGAGAAACATATCCTGAAGTCCTCTATATTTAAAATTACTTTTCTATAGACTATTTACAAGGGGTACACCATCGTTGAATAAATAATCTTTAGATGTCCTCTTTTAGTCTTTAAATTCTAATAGGTGTTACCCTATTTCCATCCATTTTATTTATTATTTTCTATGTCCCCATTTTTGAATGTTGCTATAGAAAATTTGACGCCAGTCTAAAGTTTTAATGAAAGATTTTGTCTTTTTGTGGATCTGTTTGCTATTTATCATTAAGATCCAGTATCTCAGTAGGGTATCTCCCATGTTGACTACTCTGGGTCAGCTTTTCCTGGTGTTTGGTGTGCCTTTTAACTAGCTAGATTCAGGTATTGATTTATTCAGCAATATGTCTTTGAACTATATCTTAATGATTTTTTTTCTTTCCTGTTCAAATATTTGGTTTACTTTTATTGAGGAGCCAGTTAAGAACATTGTATAACTACTTTGCCTGGTATTTATAATGATCTTTCTTTCACTCTGTTTTTAGTTTTTTGGTTTTTTTAAATGTACTCATTTGATTGCTCTGGTAATTCCCATCCACTGCATCCCTTACTGAATTTTTCGCAGTGTCTGCACTTTGGTAAGTCTCTCTCCATTTCTTCCCTGGGTTCTGCCAGTTTAATTTTTATTCATTTATTTATTTATTTTGTATCCATTTCCTCCTGTATATCTGCTGTGTGGTTTTCCTTCATAGAAACAAGTGCCTCATACCCATTCTCCTAATTCTCAGAGAAATGTTTGGACAGAACTGTCATCTGTTCTGTGGCAGCACTGTTCCTTCCAAAACTCTGGCAACTTTTCTTGCTTTCCCGCCTTTTTTTTTAATATCTTTGTGTGTATTCTCTGTCAGCTCTCTTTTGATTACTTCTTAGGATTTGTTAGATCTTCCTGGCCCAGCTTTTTACAGAAACCATTCCCACCCACTCTGAGTGTGGTGGTTTGTTTGTTTGTTTGTTTGTTTGTTTGTTTTGGTTTGGTTTTTGATCAATTCTTTAAGCACCTTTATTAGAGTCGCCTACATGGCTTATATTCCATGGACTGCAATGCCAGTCACTCCAGTTCTCACGGCTTTTGTTTGATGCAAGGTCTTTGGGGATTATACCTTCAGAACAAGCCGCTTCCATCCAGAAGGTGCTTTTTGGCCTGCAGTTTGGAAATCTACTGATAGAGATTTTGGAATCTCTTCACTTTTCTCTCTATAGTTGCTGCTGTAGTTCACCCTAAATTACGTCTATGCAAATCTTATCTTGTGTAGCCCTTGTATTTTTTATGCTTTTTATCTTCCACAGGCCATAATTATTTTTGAATTAACCTGAACATAGAGCTTAAAAGTAATTTTTTCATTCACATTGTTGTGTTTTACATTTGCTCAATTACACTACTGACTATGAATCCCAAAATCTCAAAGGCTAACACAGTAACATTTACTTATGTTTCAAATAACAGTATCCTGATGTCATTGCTGGTTAGGAGGCCCTACTGGGCCACTGTCCTCCAATTAGTGAAACAGCAGCCAAGGATTTTTCCATATTAGGGCTCCACTCTTTTAAATGCAACTACCAATGTCATTTTGTGGGTTAGTCTCTATTCCTTCCAGCTGAAGAGGGAAAAGAGAAAAAGAAATATTAAAAATATAACTCATAGGAAGGGTATATATAATTCATTTCATTGACTGATATAGAGTCATACAGTGTCACTGTCCTGCAAAGACTGGAATATAGGCTAGTCATATGCTAGGATGAGGACATGGGTTTGGTGATCAAATAACTTATTCTTCCAAAGTAGGATACCAGGGGAGAAGTTGCTTGAGGTTTCATGCTGCCATCGACATGTTAAAAATTGTTTCTAATGTTTTTTCTTGCTTTGATATTCTAAGATGGAGCGTAAGAAATGGTAGGCATTCAGTAAATATGTGGTAAATCGGTAAATAAATGAATGACTAAATAGACAGATGGTTGCTTGTTTTATTGAAGGAGTAATTGATGAAAAAGTATATGGCTAGATCAGAAATGGCATGTAACAAAGATAGGCAAATTGACAGACCTATTTGTCATATAATGTAGCATATTCTTTTCTACTTTAACTTCATCATTGCTCTGATTTTCATACATATATATGTATATATATATGCATTTGTTTTTTATTCTGATTAAGACAAGTTTCCACATGCAATATGATAAAGTTAATAGGAAACAGCTTCCAAATGCAATGTTTGGTTGGATTTAGGCAAGACTTTTTCAAAGTATAAACATGAAATTGTTTTTTAAATTGGTGATGAAATAATAAAGGGCATGAAAAGTCCAAAGTATTTATTTTGCTTTTGTCTAGTATGTAATAAGGAAACATATAAAAATATGAACTAGAAGCAACTTGCGGAAGGCCTCTAAAAATGTTCCAAAGTTCATCCAGACTTTGAATAGATATGCTTTGAAGCCTATAAATCTTCTATTTAAGGCTTACAAGTATTGCTCAGTATCACAGGCAGAAGGATGTCCCCCCAAGATGTCACCTCCTAACCCCCAGAACCTGTGAATATGTGACATTACATGGCAAAGGAGGATTAAGGCAGCAGATTAAATTAAGGTTTCTAACCATCTGAATTTTAAAAAGGGAGATTAAACTGGATTATCCAGGTGGACCCTGTATAGTCAGAAGAGTCTTTACATGTGGAGAAGGGAGGAAGGGAAGGAGAGTCGGTGTCAGAGTGATGTGATGTGAAAAAGACTCAACTGGCCATCACTGGCTTTGAAGATGCAGGAAAGGAGTTCCAAGCCAACATGGGTGGCCCCTAGAAGCTGAAAATAACAAGAAAAGACATTCCTCCTTAGAACCTCCAGAAAGGAATGCAGCCTTACTGACACTTTGATTTTGGCCCAGTAGGACCCTTTTGGGATTTCTGACATCCATAACTATAGGATAATGAATTTGTGTTGTTTTAAGCTACTGTTTGTGGTAATTTGTTACTGCAGCAATAGGAAACAAAACACTCTGGAAACTCAAATGTTTCTAGGCTGTAAGCTTCATACTTTTCCCAACTTATGCACAGCAGCATCATTGATCAACATGAGACTGGTAGTCTGAAAGTTTAAAGATATAATTGAGTTATGTGATCAGATTTGTTGTTTTGTCGGCTTATTGGCCCTGACCAAATTATATGACTTTGCTGCCATACCTAGCAGCAGGTACTTTATGGGACCCTTTGAAAAAAATCCATTTGTACAAGGTGCGAAGATAAATCTTGGCTCATAACAAACCTGTATGGTCACATTGATGAGGTAAAAGAGAAATTACGTTTTGAGAGTCAGTTGAATGCTAACCTCTTAATAATTTAGCACTTGTGTAAATCTCAAGTATATATATATATATATATTTATATGTTTATTTTCCTCTGATTTTTTTAAAAACAATATCTCTTCCCTGAAAGTGTACATTGCATGTTTTATTATGATAGGAAAGACAAATAACCTAGTAAAAAATAGAATAGGCAGGGGAACAAACATATTTGTGAGCTTTTTTAATAGAAATACACAAAGAAAATACTCTGAATAAAATTATCTCTACTGGGCAAACATAAAAAGGACCATAACTTTTATGGGTCTTTCCAAAGAAGTGAACTCTGGCTTAATAACTTAATCATGATCTAGATTTTCATATTTGAGTTAAGAAGTAGAGGGGTTGCTGGTTGGAAACATAAAATGAGCTGAAACATCACAATGGTATGAAGTATCTTTCTGATAATTTTACTGATTAAATTGTTACAGGAAAGTTGCAAAGCTACGTATGCCCCATGGGAAGGTTTATTGCTTTTCTGAAGTATTCCAACAAGAAACCAAACTACCAGCACGTATAAAACGACATTATGTGTAAGGCCCAAAGTTAGATTAGCCTAGTTGTTTTGAAGAGGCATCAAATAATTGATCAGGAAGTAAAACTGTGATTATAGAATAAAATCACAGTTGAATTGTAGCAAATAATTGCAAAAATAATTAAAGTCACAAATCCTCCCAGTAACAATATGAAACAATTGTCTTTAGTGCCCCACAGGGATAGAACTCGCTAGCTTTGATTGGGATTAAACCTGGAGGTGTAAAAGAAAAGAAAAAGTGTAGTCTGGAAAAAAATCGTATTGAGAACATATCATCCAAAGGAAAAAAAGTTCCTGAGAAGTGAATTTGGAAGTTGTGTAATTTCCATTTCAAAGGATGCAATTTGTTATAGTTCCTTTAATGATTTTAAAAGGAGACAACGTCAGCATGGGCTTTCATATGTAGACAGATTCCCAGGTCTCAGTTTATTTCGTTTTCTGCTATGGTCAAATAGAGCGAACTTGTTTCATATCTCTAATTAGAAGACTAGGAACTTAATTAAGGAAAATTTACTTGCAGAAGAATTAAGGAGACGATTCTTATAAGCAAATTTTGATTCTGGAGGTGTAAAATAACTGTCCTTTTGCTTTTAGTATTTATATACCACACATACAATGTAATGTAGTATCTACTACTGGATGAAACCCTCGAAGTAGAATGAGTAATTTATGAAAATATGCCTTCCATCTTAAAAAAAAATCAAGTAATAAAAATGCAACCTGAAACGCACAACACATTGCTTATATTCCAGTTGGCCTTTGTGTTATCCACTCAGTCTTTCTTTTGATGTATATGTTATGATCCGAGTAAATATCTACCTGATCTGTGATCTCTCAGGTTTCTTTGAAATTTAATAAATAGGATTGCTCAAGCAAGAGAGATACCATGAAAAAGCCTTAAAAGAAAAAATAATGATATGAAATCTGCTCCTGAATTTAAAGCACCTAGTTACAAACAACAAACTCAGTTTTTAAAAGTTCCAATATTTTAAATCCAATTATTTTGTTATTTCTAAATTATTTACTGAGCCTCTACCACCATATTGTTTGCACTGTGGGGACATTTTATATTGAAGAAATTGATAATTATATAGTCAAGAAAATCCTCCACAGAGTAACACATTGAAATAATAAAACAAGGTTGTATATAGTTACAAAAATAAATATAAAAATTACTCAACTTAATGATGTTCAGCTTCAAATTAAAATATCTTCTCTAATTGGGTAGACTCTACTAATAAATCTAAATAGAATCATTAAAAATTGTAGCTAGATATAATCTCTATATTTAATGAATATTCAGCATTTTCTGTGTCTAGACACTGTCATGAGATTAGGCTAAAATGATGAACAAGTGAAAAAGTATATAGTTTCCACTCTCTCAAAGTTGTATATTTATATAAGAAATCAGGTAATGACAATACAATGTGATAAATATATGATGTAGTTCAGTGGCCACAGGATGTCGGTAACAAATCAGGATGTCGGTAACTCCTGATTAACAAATAATCAGGAGTCAAGGATGAGTAGAAACTCAATAAATAGAAACAAGTAGTTAAAAATCTTCTAGCAGAGGAAATAGTGAACAACCAAAGTTCAAAGATGGAGAAATAGAAAATGGGAGAGGAGAAGGAGAGGACAAGAAACAGAGGGGAGAGAATGAATGTCAATGGCCTGTTGGATAAATGAAAGAAATGTATTATGTTGGAGTCTAAGACGGTTTGTAAAAGAAATGATGCTGAAAGATAAAGCAAGAATTATGTCATGAGTAACACACACAGAGAAACACACACAGTACTTTGTTTATTCATTCTATCCAGGACAAAAGCATTTCCAAATGGCTGACAACCAGCCTGAAATTCCCATTTACAGAAAACGACTAATCATTCCACTACTTTTTTTTTTTTTTTCTTAAAACAGAGTTAGTCGATCCTTAGAAAAATACTGTAGGAATGATGAAAGAGTGATGTAACAAAAGCAGTGGGCATTGCCTTCTGGTCACATCTACTCAAAAATAAGAGCTCTTTATGATGCTGCACCAAAGATTCGGTCTCCAGGATGGCCACATCACACCTTCCTGAGATCTTCCTCTTTTTACTCATTTCTGCAACAAAAATTATGCACTTGCCTCTATGAGCAACTCTTAGTTCACATGCTATTTATAGATAGGTTTTGTTTGAACCATATAGTAATTGTTTTTTGTTTTTGTTTTTGCAGCCAGCAATTCAAAGTTGTAAAATTGTCATTTAAAAATTTAGATTCCCAGTTTCTTCTAAGAAACGTGAAGCTTCATGGCAGAAACTGACTGGAGTGGAGCAATGGTACTGTCCCCAAGTAGGGCACACGCTGCTTTGCTGCAGTGGTCAACACTCTTTCCTATACCTAACCTCTGCATATATTGGACATTTTGACCCAGGGTGTAACTTTGGCCATTTATCTTCCTACCGGTTTACTTTAGGTCTTAGCCTCATCTTCAGGGTTGCTGGATTGGTATCTTCTTTCTCTCTACCTGGGACCACATTTCAATCTTTGGCTACATTTCTACCACTCTTTTTTAGATTTGAATCCAAAGTCTTCTTCTGATAATATCGCCCCAGTAGAAAGGCCTTCCTGCAGTCTATTACTATCTGTAGAAAGTCAAATAATAGCACTCTTCTGCCACAAAATTTCTCAGAGCTGTCCCTTTCACTGAGAGTGAGAGCCAAATCCCTGCTACTGACCTATAAGGTACTAACCTTTCCAAACATGTCACCAATGACACCCCCCTCACCCTGCTCCAGCTCCAGCTGGCTGCTCCTCAACTGTGCCAGAGATGATCCCAACTCAGAGCCTTTTCTCAAGCTGGGACACTGCTTCCCATTCAGCTTTGTTCACATCCACATTTTTCAAGGAGGCCTGCCCTGACGACCTTATCTAAAAGAACAGCTTGCCCTCTCTCACCTGGCCCTCCCGTCTCCTGATTCTGACCCACTTTTATGATTGTTGTCATTATTATAGCACACATTGCTTTCAAACCATATGCTTTGTAGATTTGTTCTGTTTAGTGTCTGTCTTCACTAGGATATATGCTCCTTGAGAGCAAGAATCAGTGTGTTTTGTTCATTGATCTTCCCCTGAGAACCTAGAGCAGTACCTAAATATTAGTTGAATAAAAAGAAATGAATGGGTAGCATATGATAGAAATAAAACTGTAAGAACTTTATCAAATTCCATCCCACTGTCTATTCACAGTATCTCCCACATTTGCTTTCAGGAGGGAGTTTTGTTGGGGAAGAACAATGTCTTTATCATCACCATAAAATAAATTTTTAAAAAATTCATGCTAGTGTATACATTCTTTGTAAGTCTCAAGTTTCTAATCTGGCTAAAAAATTACAAAGTATATTAATACCTTTAAGACTTCTCGTGGAGATATGAAGGAGTGATTAATTATAGACTTTCCTCAATTAGGTTGGAAAGTAATTGCTGTTTGTGCCAACCTGATAATAATAGTTTCACCAGCCTAAAAACAATAGTTTCTACTAACAAAAATAAAAGTAAGAAAAGCTTGCATTTATTGAACATATGCTATGCATCAGGCACTGTGTTAATCACTTCATAAATATTGCCTCATTTAATCTCACTGAACTCTTATAACAACCTTAAGATACACAACAGATTATTATGCCTGTATTTCAGATGAAGAAGCCAAGGTTTGAAGCAGCCATTGACAGAGCCACTGCTTGAACTGTTTTTTTTTTAATCTAAATTATTTAAAACACTGTTCTTCTGTATTATATTATCAGACAATGTTGTCATTGTGTCTTACGGACTCAAGCACACATGTGTCTTTTTGTCTTTTCCTAAACTCTTACTTTCCAGTGGCTAATGCAGACCTCCCCAACCAATGCAGCAATAGATGGTTATGGAACAGCTCTCTATTGAGGAAGGGCTGACAGGTGTGGGTTTGGCACAGAGATAACCAAAGAGTGAAGTGCCTACTAGACCAGGAAGACTACATCAGAAAACATTCAGTGGTTTAACACATGTCAAAATTATAATACCCAGGTTGAAACAAAAGGAGGAAGCCCCCAAATCCTAGGAATGAAAGAAAGACCGTTCTTTGAAATAAAACTTTTTTTTCCCCCTTCAGCAAGAACACCTCTTCTGAGCTGACCCCATGGAATGCTAGTTCACTTTACATAAATATTCTTATTCTGTACTTACATATTTTAGTGGGAAAAAAGCAAATGGGAGATTATCGTCTGTCCAGATTTTGGGCTTGGCATTATTTCTTACAACTCGCAATGAGCTGGAATTGCTGTTCCCTCTACTCAGTTGCATAGTTATGTGCTAAAACAAAAAGACAAAAAGCAAAAGATGCTATTTGGGCAGTAGTAGTCCTCCAAACCCAGCATTTTTTTTAAAGCCTGTATTTTCCAAATGATATTCCAACAATCATAGTAATTCAGCATGGTGTGTTCTTGATTCTGGTGGGCAGACAGTGATTACGTAAGAAAATAAGGTATATTGTGCTGTTTGATATTGCACTTCAGCACAGGAACACCACCAGCTGACAGTAATCAGGCAAGGAAGACCAATTAGGCAGAAATTGCCCAAAATGTGCCTGAGCTTAATGAAAGTAGAAAGGTGAAGATCACTTGTGGTTTGGTCAGCACACCAGGAGTCTGGAATACAAAATGTACAACTTAGAAAGAAGGAAGTGGTAGTCAGCCCTGCATTTGAAATGATCACTTTGAAATTTAAGGAGAGATCCTTGTTATGTGGGAGTCTGGGAGACAGGTCCAGCTATCAGGGACTCACACAGCATGTATGGTTTGCCACATCTGAGTCACTGGACCTAGTGGCATGTAATGAAGACACAGGCTATGTTCTCTGAGGTTATTGCTACTTTCTTAGGAAAACGTATTAAACAGGTTGAGGGGAATGTTATTGCTCTAATAAAGTCAGATGATTCAGAGAGCAAGTCCAGGGAATGGGGGCATTGTTTGTTTCAGAAAGTGACTCAATAAGGAAAAAGTTACTTTAAAAAAATTGAACAATATCAGAAAGTATAGATTGGAAAGATATGTGATGACAATAATACCTCTCTCTTTAAAGCCCTTTGCTACCTAAACAGAACTTAGAAATAAATCACCTCGGTTGCCTAATGAGATGATATAATGGGTTGGAAGAGTTTGAAATCACAGGCAAATGTATTTATTAGACTTAACTAGCTGGGAGACATATTATTAAAAATCTCTGACCCTGTTTTCCTATCTTAACAATGGGAATAATACACCAAACTCATAGCTCCTTGAAGTA
This sequence comes from Nomascus leucogenys, assembly GCF_006542625.1. Lineage (NCBI taxonomy): Eukaryota > Metazoa > Chordata > Mammalia > Primates > Hylobatidae > Nomascus > Nomascus leucogenys. Next base: position 12,824,850 of record NC_044382.1, on the reverse strand, counting down.
AGAAATTAACAAGATGATATTTAAAACAGGTAAGGCTGAGCCTGATACATAGAATGTGTTCAAAAAATGTTGGCTGTTTTTTTTTTTTTTTTTTTTTTTTTTTTTTTTTTTTTTTTTTTGCTTTCATGGCTCGTAAAACAATAAATGGTCTGGATTCAGGACACAGGCATGGGCAAAGACTTCATGTCTAAAACACCAAAAGCAATGACGACGTAAGCCAAAATAGACAAATGGGATCTAATTAAACTAAAGAGCTTCTGCACAGCAAAAGAAACTACCATCAGAGTGAACAGGCAACCTATAGGATGGGAGAAAATTTTTGCAATCTACCCACTGACAAAGCTCTAATATCCAGAATCTACCAAGAACTTAAATTTACAAGAAAAAAAAAACAACCCCAGTAAAAAGTGGACAAAGGATATGAACAGACATTTCTCAAAAGAAGACATTTATGCAGCCAACAGACACATGAAAAAATGCTCACCATCACTGGTCATCAGAGAAATGCAAATCAAAACCACAATGAGATACCATCTCATGCCAATTAGAATGGTGATCATTAAACAGTCAGGAAACAGCAGATGCTGGCAAGAATGTGGAGAAATAGGAATGCTTTTACACTGTTGGTGGGAGTATAAATTAGTTCAACTATTGTAGAAGACAGTGTGATTCCTCAAGGATCTAGAACTAGAAAAACCATTTGACCCAGTTATTCCATTACTGGGTATATACCCAAAGGATTATAAATCATGCTACTATAAAGACACATGCACACATATGTTTATTGAGGCGCTATTCACAATAGCAAAGACTTGGAAGCAACCCAAATGTCCATCAACGATAACTGGATAAAGAAAATGTGGGACATATACACTATTGAATACTATGCAGCCATAAAAAAGGATGAGTTCATGTCCTTCGCAGGGACATGGATGAAGCTGGAAACCATCATTCTCAGCAAACTATCATCACACGGACAGAAAACCAAACCCCGCATGTTCTCACTCACAGGTGGGAACTGAACAATGAGAACTCTTGGACACAGGGTGGGGAACATCACATACCAGGGCCTGTTGGGTGTTGGGGGGCTGGGGAAGGGATAGCATTAGGAGATATACCTAATGTAAATGACGAGTTGATGGGTGCAGCAAACCAACACGTCACATATATACCCATATAACCTGCACGTTGTGCACATGTATCCTAGAACATAAAGTATAATTAATAAATGGTATAGTGTTAATTATTTTCAAGTCAAGGTAGTAAAGTTCAAGCTAGAAGAAATAGGAAAATGTTGTAAAGAAAAGTTGATTACATTTTGCCTGTTTATTATAAAGCATTTAACTTTTAGTATATCTTCAAATAATTTCTACTTGATTTGCACAGTTTTCTTAAATTACAAGAAGTATTTTTATAATTGAAAACTATTTTTATAATTTAAGAAAAGTACTTTTATAATCATGTATTTTACATATTGTACATTTAAATTTTTTTCCAATAGTAACATAAACCCACATTGCTTCCACTAGCATTTAAAATAATATTATAAACCCGTTGTACTCAAATAATTATTCCTTTTATTGTTTCCTTACCTACCCCACTTTCTTCTTTTCTATGTTTTATCTTTCTATCCTCTTTCCCATTGACTCTTGTATCATCATTAGTTTCTACATTACTTATAGCAGCTTTGGTTCATGTAATTCCAAAAAAAAAATTTAATCTATCATTTCTATTTATCTTAGGATTGTTGTATGCAACATAGTAAAAATCAAGAAATATTAACTGTCATTGTTATTACCTCTATGCTCTTATTTTTAAATCTCTGTTTATTAATTATCCATTGCTGCATACTAAATTACCCTAAAACGTTGGCTTAAAGCAATAAATATCTATTAGCTCACATTTGTTGGTAATAGCTCTATGTCATAGCTCAATGCTTCTGGCTTGTCATAGCTCGATGCCTCTGGCTTAAGGTCTCTCATAAAGCTGTGCTTACATTGTCAGCTGGGGCTGTGGTCTCATCTGAAGGTTTCATTAGGGGTGGGAGAATCTGCTCCCAAGCTCACGAATGTGATTATTGGCAGGTTTTATTCCCTTGCTGCATGAGCCTCTCCACGGGGATAGGTCACAGCATGGCAATTACCTTCTCTGAGGGAAAGAGTCCGAGAGAGTAATAGAGGGCACACAAGACAGAATTCATAGTCTGTGACTGAATCTTGGAAGTGTCATTCCATCATTTCTGCCATATTCTATTTGCAGAAGCGAG